>NC_140579.1:1075624792-1075692792 GCF_964204655.1 Triturus cristatus | reverse complement strand
TCCTCGCAGTCCTTTGCGCTATCGCCCCAGTAGACAACAAGTAAGTCTCCCTGCGATAGACAACAAGTAAGTCTCCCTGCGAGTGGCTCCCGCGCAGCGGGGGCCACGAGGCGTTTTTGAAGTGTTCTGGATAAGAGGGCGGAGACACTGTGGAAGAGACAGCAGCTGTGAGTTGGAGGGCTGCTGGTCCTCGCAGTCCTTTGCGCTATCGCCCCAGTAGACAACAAGTAAGTCTCCCTGCGAGTGGCACCCGCGCAGCGGGGGTCGCGAGGCGTTTTTGAAGTGTTCTGGATAAGAGGGCAGAGACACAGTGGAAGAGGCAGCAGCTGTGAGTTGGAGGGCTGCTGGTCCTCGCAGGCCTTTGCGCTCTCGCCCCAGTAGACAACAAGTAAGTCTCCCTGCGAGTGGCTCCCGCGCAGCGGGGGCCACGAGGCGTTTTTGAAGTGTTCTGGATAAGAGGGCGGAGACACTGTGGAAGAGGCTGCAGCTGTGAGTTGGAGGGCTGCTGGTCCTCGCAGTCCTTTGCGCTATCGCCCCAGTAGACAACAAGTAAGTCTCCCTGCGAGTGGCTCCCGCGCAGCGGGGGTCGCGAGGCGTTTTTGAAGTGTTCTGGATAAGAGGGCAGAGACACAGAGGCAGCAGCTGTGAGTTGGAGGGCTGCTGGTCCTCGCAGGCCTTTGCGCTCTCGCCCCAGTAGACAACAAGTAAGTCTCCCTGCGAGTGGCTCCCGCGCAGTGGGGGCCACGAGGCGTTTTTGAAGTGTTCTGGATAAGAGGGCGGAGACACTGTGGAAGAGGCAGCAGCTGTGAGTTGGAGGGCTGCTGGTCCTCGCAGTCCTTTGCGCTATCACCCCAGTAGACAACAAGTAAGTCTCCCTGCGAGTGGCTCCCGCGCAATGGGGGCCACGAGGCGTTTTTGAAGTGTTCTGGATAAGAGGGCGGAGACACTGTGGAAGAGGCAGCAGCTGTGAGTTGGAGGGCTGCTGGTCCTCGCAGTCCTTTGCGCTATCGCCCCAGTAGACAACAAGTAAGTCTGCCTGCGAGTGGCTCCCGCGCAGCGGGGGCCGCGAGGCGTTTTTGAAGTGTTCTGGATAAGAGGAGGGAGACACAGTGGAAGAGGCAGCAGCTGTGAGTTGGAGGGCTGCTGTTCCTCGCAGTCCTTTGCGCTATCGCCCCAGTAGACAACAAGTAAGTCTGCCTGCGAGTGGCTCCCGCGCAGCGGGTGCCGCGAGGCATTTTTGAAGTGTTCTGGATAAGAGGGCGGAGACACAGTGGAAGAGGCAGCAGCTGTGAGTTGGAGGGCTGCTGGTCCTCGCAGTCCTTTGCGCAATCACCCCAGTAGACAACAAGTAAGTCTCCCTGCGAGTGCGCAGCGCGGGGCGCGAGGCGTTTTTGAAGTGTTCTGGATAAGAGGGCGGAGACACTGTGGAAGAGGCAGCAGCTGTGAGTTGGAGGGCTGCTGGTCCTCGCAGTCCTTTGCGCTATCGCCCCAGTAGACAACAAGTAAGTCTCCCTGCGAGTGCGCAGCGGGTGCCGCGAGGCGTTTTTGAAGTGTTCTGGATAAGAGGGCGGAGACACTATGGAAGAGGCAGCAGCTGTGAGTTGGAGGGCTCCTGGTCCTCGCAGTCCTTTGCGCTATCGCCCCAGTAGACAACTAGTAAGTCTCCCTGCGAGTGGCACCCGCGCAGCGGGGGTCGCGAGGCGTTTTTGAAGTGTTCTGGATAAGAGGGCAGAGACACAGTGGAAGAGGCAGCAGCTGTGAGTTGGAGGGCTGCTGGTCCTCGCAGTCCTTTGCGCTATCGCCCCAGTAGACAACAAGTAAGTCTCCCTGCGACTGGCTCCCGCGCAGCGGGGGCCACGAGGCATTTTTGAAGTGTTCTGGATAAGAGGGCGGAGACACAGTGGAAGAGGCAGAACCTGTGAGTTGGAGGGCTGCTGGTCCTCGCAGTCCTTTGCGCTATCGCCCCAGTAGACAACTAGTAAGTCTGCCTGCGAGTGGCTCCCACGCAGCGGGGGCCGCGAGGCGTTTTTGAAGTGTTCTGGATAAGAGGGCGGAGACACAGTGGAAGAGGCAGCAGTTGTGAGTTGGAGGGCTGCTGGTCCTCGCAGTCCTTTGCGCAATCTCCCCAGTAGACAACAAGTAAGTCTCCCTGCGAGTGTGCAGCGGGGGCCACGAGGCGTTTTTGAAGTGTTCTGGATAAGAGGGCGGAGACACTGTGGAAGAGGCAGCAGCTGTGAGTTTGAGGGCTGCTGGTCCTCGCAGTCCTTTGCGCTATCGCCCCAGTAGACAACAAGTAAGTCTCCCTGCGAGTGCGCAGCAGGTGCCGTGAGGCGTTTTTGAAGTGTTCTGGATAAGAGGGCGGAGACACTGTGGAAGAGGCAGCAGCTGTGAGTTGGAGGGCTGCTGGTCCTCGCAGTCCTTTGCGCTATCGCCCCAGTAGACAACAAGTAAGTCTCCCTGCGAGTGGCTCCCACGCAGCAGGGGCCAAGAGGCATTTTTGAAGTGTTCTGGATAAGAGGGCGGAGACACAGTGGAAGAGGCAGAACCTGTGAGTTGGAGGGCTGCTGGTCCTCGCAGTCCTTTGCGCTATCGCCCCAGTAGACAACAAGTAAGTCTCCCTGCGATAGACAACAAGTAAGTCTCCCTGCGAGTGGCTCCCGCGCAGCGGGGGCCACGAGGCGTTTTTGAAGTGTTCTGGATAAGAGGGCGGAGACACTGTGGAAGAGACAGCAGCTGTGAGTTGGAGGGCTGCTGGTCCTCGCAGTCCTTTGCGCTATCGCCCCAGTAGACAACAAGTAAGTCTCCCTGCGAGTGGCACCCGCGCAGCGGGGGTCGCGAGGCGTTTTTGAAGTGTTCTGGATAAGAGGGCAGAGACACAGTGGAAGAGGCAGCAGCTGTGAGTTGGAGGGCTGCTGGTCCTCGCAGGCCTTTGCGCTCTCGCCCCAGTAGACAACAAGTAAGTCTCCCTGCGAGTGGCTCCCGCGCAGCGGGGGCCACGAGGCGTTTTTGAAGTGTTCTGGATAAGAGGGCGGAGACACTGTGGAAGAGGCAGCAGCTGTGAGTTGGAGGGCTGCTGGTCCTCGCAGGCCTTTGCGCTCTCGCCCCAGTAGACAACAAGTAAGTCTCCCTGCGAGTGGCTCCCGCGCAGTGGGGGCCACGAGGCGTTTTTGAAGTGTTCTGGATAAGAGGGCGGAGACACTGTGGAAGAGGCAGCAGCTGTGAGTTGGAGGGCTGCTGGTCCTCGCAGTCCTTTGCGCTATCACCCCAGTAGACAACAAGTAAGTCTCCCTGCGAGTGGCTCCCGCGCAGCGGGGGCCACGAGGCGTTTTTGAAGTGTTCTGGATAAGAGGGCGGAGACACTGTGAAAGAGGCAGCAGCTGTGAGTTTGAGGGCTGCTGGTCCTCGCAGTCCTTTGCGCTATCGCCCCAGTAGACAACAAGTAAGTCTCCCTGCGAGTGCGCAGCAGGTGCCGTGAGGCGTTTTTGAAGTGTTCTGGATAAGAGGGCGGAGACACTGTGGAAGAGGCAGCAGCTGTGAGTTGGAGGGCTGCTGGTCCTCGCAGTCCTTTGCGCTATCGCCCCAGTAGACAACAAGTAAGTCTCCCTGCGAGTGGCTCCCACGCAGCAGGGGCCAAGAGGCATTTTTGAAGTGTTCTGGATAAGAGGGCGGAGACACTGTGGAAGAGGCAGCAGCTGTGAGTTGGAGGGCTGCTGGTCCTCGCAGTCCTTTGCGCTATCGCCCCAGTAGACAACAAGTAAGTCTGCCTGCGAGTGGCTCCCGCGCAGCGGGTGCCGCGAGGCATTTTTGAAGTGTTCTGGATAAGAGGGCGGAGACACAGTGGAAGAGGCAGCAGCTGTGAGTTGGAGGGCTGCTGGTCCTCGCAGTCCTTTGCGCAATCACCCCAGTAGACAACAAGTAAGTCTCCCTGCGAGTGCGCAGCGCGGGGCGCGAGGCGTTTTTGAAGTGTTCTGGATAAGAGGGCGGAGACACTGTGGAAGAGGCAGCAGCTGTGAGTTGGAGGGCTGCTGGTCCTCGCAGTCCTTTGCGCTATCGCCCCAGTAGACAACAAGTAAGTCTCCCTGCGAGTGCGCAGCGGGTGCCGCGAGGCGTTTTTGAAGTGTTCTGGATAAGAGGGCGGAGACACTATGGAAGAGGCAGCAGCTGTGAGTTGGAGGGCTCCTGGTCCTCGCAGTCCTTTGCGCTATCGCCCCAGTAGACAACTAGTAAGTCTCCCTGCGAGGGCGCAGCGGGGGCCGTGAGGCGTTTTTGAAGTGTTCTGGATAAGAGGGCGGAGACACTGTGGAAGAGGCAGCAGCTGTGAGTTGGAGGGCTGCTGGTCCTCGCAGTCCTTTGCGCTATCGCCCCAGTAGACAACAAGTAAGTCTCCCTGCGAGTGGCTCCTGCGCAGCGGGGGCCGCGAGGCGTTTTTGAAGTGTTCTGGATAAGAGGGCGGAGACACAGTGGAAGAGGCAGAACCTGTGAGTTAGAGGGCTGCTGGTCCTCGTAGTCCTTTGCGCTATCGCCCCAGTAGACAACAAGTAAGTCTCCCTGCGAGTGGCTCCCGCGCAGCGGGGGCCACGAGGCGTTTTTGAAGTGTTCTGGATAAGAGGGCGGAGACACTGTGGAAGAGGCAGCAGCTGTGAGTTGGAGGGCTGCTGGTCCTCGCAGTCCTTTGCGCTATCGCCCCAGTAGACAACAAGTAAGTCTCCCTGCGAGTGGCAGCCGCGCAGCGGGGGTTGCGAGGCGTTTTTGAAGTGCTCTGGATAAGAGGGCAGAGACACAGTGGAAGAGGCAGCAGCTGTGAGTTGGAGGGCTGCTGGTCCTCGCAGGCCTTTGCGCTATCGCCCCAGTAGACAACAAGTAAGTCTGCCTGCGAGTGGCTCCCGCGCAGCGGGTGCCGCGATGCGTTTTTGAAGTGTTCTGGATAAGAGGGCGGAGACACAGTGGAAGAGGCAGCAGCTGTGAGTTGGAGGGCTGCTGGTCCTCGCAGTCCTTTGCGCTATCGCCCCAGTAGACAACAAGTAAGTCTCCCTGCGAGTGCGCAGCGGGGGCCGCGAGGCGTTTTTGAAGTGTTGTGGATAAGAGGGCGGAGACACTGTGGAAGAGGCAGCAGCTGTGAGTTGGAGGGCTGCTGGTCCTCGCAGTCCTTTGCGCTATCGCCCCAGTAGACAACAAGTAAGTCTCCCAGCGAGTGGCACCCGCGCAGCGGGGGTCGCGAGGCGTTTTTGAAGTGTTCTGGATAAGAGGGCAGAGACACAGTGGAAGAGTCAGCAGCTGTGAGTTGGAGGGCTGCTGGTCCTCGCCGGCCTTTGCGCTATCGCCCCAGTAGACAACAAGTAAGTCTCCCTGCGAGTGGCTCCCGCGCAGCGGGGGCCACGAGGCGTTTTTGAAGTGTTCTGGATAAGAGGGCGGAGACACTGTGGAAGAGGCAGCAGCTGTGAGTTGGAGGGCTGCTGGTCCTCGCAGTCCTTTGCGCTATCGCCCCAGTAGACCCCAAGTAAGTCTCCCTGCGAGTGCGCAGCGGGTGCCGCGAGGCATTTTTGAAGTGTTCTGGATAAGAGGGCATAGACACTATGGAAGAGGCAGCAGCTGTGAGTTGGAGGGCTCCTGGTCCTCGCAGTCCTTTGCGCTATCGCCCCAGTAGACAACAAGTAAGTCTCCCTGCGAGTGCGCAGCGGGGGCCGTGAGGCGTTTTTGAAGTGTTCTGGATAAGAGGGCGGAGACACTGTGGAAGAGGCAGCAGCTGTGAGTTGGAGGGCTGCTGGTCCTCGCAGTCCTTTGCGCTACCGCCCCAGTAGACAACAAGTAAGTCTCCCTGCGAGTGGCTCCTGCGCAGCGGGGGCCACGAGGCGTTTTTGAAGTGTTCTGGATAAGAGGGCGGAGACACAGTGGAAGAGGCAGAACCTGTGAGTTGGAGGGCTGCTGGTCCTCGCAGTCCTTTGCGCTATCACCCCAGTAGACAACAAGTAAGTCTCCCTGCGAGTGGCTCCCGCGCAGCGGGTGCCGCGAGGCATTTTTGAAGTGTTCTGGATAAGAGAGCGGAGACACTGTGGAAGAGGCAGCAGCTGTGAGTTGGAGGGCTGCTGGTCCTCGCAGTCCTTTGCGCAATCGCCCCAGTAGACAACAAGTAAGTCTCCCTGCGAGTGTGCAGCGGGGGCCACGAGGCGTTTTTGAAGTGTTCTGGATAAGAGGGCGGAGACACTGTGGAAGAGGCAGCAGCTGTGAGTTTGAGGGCTGCTGGTCCTCGCAGTCCTTTGCGCTATCGCCCCAGTAGACAACAAGTAAGTCTCCCTGCGAGTGCGCAGCGGGTGCCGCGAGGCGTTTTTGAAGTGTTCTGGATAAGAGGGCGGAGACACTATGGAAGAGGCAGCAGCTGTGAGTTGGAGGGCTCCTGGTCCTCGCAGTCCTTTGCGCTATCGCCCCAGTAGACAACAAGTAAGTCTCCCTGCGAGTGCGCTGCGGGTGCCGCGAGGCGTTTTTGAAGTGTTCTGGATAAGAGGGCGGAGACACTATGGAAGAGGCAGCAGCTGTGAGTTGGAGGGCTCCTGGTCCTCGCAGTCCTTTGCGCTATCGCCCCAGTAGACAACTAGTAAGTCTCCCTGCAAGTGCGCAGCGGGGGCCGTGAGGCGTTTTTGAAGTGTTCTGGATAAGAGGGCGGAGACACTGTGGAAGAGGCAGCAGCTGTGAGTTGGAGGGCTGCTGGTCCTCGCAGTCCTTTGCACTATCGCCCCAGTAGACAACAAGTAAGTCTCCCTGCGAGTGGCTCCTGCGCAGCGGGGGCCGCGAGGCGTTTTTGAAGTGTTCTGGATAAGAGGGCGGAGACACAGTGGAAGAGGCAGAACCTGTGAGTTGGAGGGCTGCTGGTCCTCGCAGTCCTTTGCGCTATCGCCCCAGTAGACAACAAGTAAGTCTCCCTGCGAGTGGCTCCCGCGCAGCGGGGGCCACGAGGCGTTTTTGAAGTGTTCTGGATAAGAGGGCGGAGACACTGTGGAAGAGGCAGCAGCTGTGAGTTGGAGGGCTGCTGGTCCTCGCAGTCCTTTGCGTTATCGCCCCAGTAGACAACAAGTAAGTCTCCCTGCGAGTGGCTCCTGCGCAGCGGGGGCCGCGAGGCGTTTTTGAAGTGTTCTGCATAAGACGGCGGAGACACAGTGGAAGAGGCAGAACCTGTGAGTTGGAGGGCTGCTGGTCCTCGCAGTCCTTTGCGCTATCGCCCCAGTAGACAACAAGTAAGTCTCCCTGCGAGTGGCTCCCGCGCAGCGGGGGCCACGAGGCGTTTTTGAAGTGTTCTGGATAAGAGGGCGGAGACACTGTGGAAGAGGCAGCAGCTGTGAGTTGGAGGGCTGCTGGTCCTCGCAGTCCTTTGCGCTATCACCCCAGTAGACAACAAGTAAGTCTCCCTGCGAGTGGCTCCCGCGCAGCGGGGGTCGCGAGGCGTTTTTGAAGTGTTCTGGATAAGAGGGCAGAGACACAGTGGAAGAGGCAGCAGCTGTGAGTTGGAGGGCTGCTGGTCCTCGCAGGCCTTTGCGCTATCGCCCCAGTAGACAACAAGTAAGTCTCCCTGCGACTGGCTCCCGCGCAGCGGGGGCCACGAGGCATTTTTGAAGTGTTCTGGATAAGAGGGCGGAGACACAGTGGAAGAGGCAGAACCTGTGAGTTGGAGGGCTGCTGGTCCTCGCAGTCCTTTGCGCTATCGCCCCAGTAGACAACTAGTAAGTCTGCCTGCGAGTGGCTCCCACGCAGCGGGGGCCGCGAGGCGTTTTTGAAGTGTTCTGGATAAGAGGGCGGAGACACAGTGGAAGAGGCAGCAGTTGTGAGTTGGAGCGCTGCTGGTCCTCGCAGTCCTTTGCGCAATCTCCCCAGTAGACAACAAGTAAGTCTCCCTGCGAGTGTGCAGCGGGGGCCACGAGGCGTTTTTGAAGTGTTCTGGATAAGAGGGCGGAGACACTGTGGAAGAGGCAGCAGCTGTGAGTTTGAGGGCTGCTGGTCCTCGCAGTCCTTTGCGCTATCGCCCCAGTAGACAACAAGTAAGTCTCCCTGCGAGTGCGCAGCAGGTGCCGCGAGGCGTTTTGAAGTGTTCTGGATAAGAGGGCGGAGACACTATGGAAGAGGCAGCAGCTGTGAGTTGGAGGGCTCCTGGTCCTCGCAGTCCTTTGCGCTATCGCCCCAGTAGACAACAAGTAAGTCTCCCTGCGAGTGCGCAGCGGGGGCCGTGAGGCGTTTTTGAAGTGTTCTGGATAAGAGGGCGGAGACACTGTGGAAGAGGCAGCAGCTGTGAGTTGGAGGGCTGCTGGTCCTCGCAGTCCTTTGCGCTATCGCCCCAGTAGACAACAAGTAAGTCTCCCTGCGAGTGGCTCCCACGCAGCGGGGGCCAAGAGGCATTTTTGAAGTGTTCTGGATAAGAGGGCGGAGACACAGTGGAAGAGGCAGAACCTGTGAGTTGGAGGGCTGCTGGTCCTCGCAGTCCTTTGCGCTATCGCCCCAGTAGACAACAAGTAAGTCTCCCTGCGAGTGGCTCCCGCGCAGCGGGGGCCACGAGGCGTTTTTGAAGTGTTCTGGATAAGAGGGCGGAGACACTGTGGAAGAGACAGCAGCTGTGAGTTGGAGGGCTGCTGGTCCTCGCAGTCCTTTGCGCTATCGCCCCAGTAGACAACAAGTAAGTCTCCCTGCGAGTGGCACCCGCGCAGCGGGGGTCGCGAGGCGTTTTTGAAGTGTTCTGGATAAGAGGGCAGAGACACAGTGGAAGAGGCAGCAGCTGTGAGTTGGAGGGCTGCTGGTCCTCGCAGGCCTTTGCGCTCTCGCCCCAGTAGACAACAAGTAAGTCTCCCTGCGAGTGGCTCCCGCGCAGCGGGGGCCACGAGGCGTTTTTGAAGTGTTCTGGATAAGAGGGCGGAGACACTGTGGAAGAGGCTGCAGCTGTGAGTTGGAGGGCTGCTGGTCCTCGCAGTCCTTTGCGCTATCGCCCCAGTAGACAACAAGTAAGTCTCCCTGCGAGTGGCTCCCGCGCAGCGGGGGTCGCGAGGCGTTTTTGAAGTGTTCTGGATAAGAGGGCAGAGACACAGTGGAAGAGGCAGCAGCTGTGAGTTGGAGGGCTGCTGGTCCTCGCAGGCCTTTGCGCTCTCGCCCCAGTAGACAACAAGTAAGTCTCCCTGCGAGTGGCTCCCGCGCAGTGGGGGCCACGAGGCGTTTTTGAAGTGTTCTGGATAAGAGGGCGGAGACACTGTGGAAGAGGCAGCAGCTGTGAGTTGGAGGGCTGCTGGTCCTCGCAGTCCTTTGCGCTATCGCCCCAGTAGACAACAAGTAAGTCTGCCTGCGAGTGGCTCCCGCGCAGCGGGGGCCGCGAGGCGTTTTTGAAGTGTTCTGGATAAGAGGGGGGAGACACAGTGGAAGAGGCAGCAGCTGTGAGTTGGAGGGCTGCTGTTCCTCGCAGTCCTTTGCGCTATCGCCCCATTAGACAACAAGTAAGTCTGCCTGCGAGTGGCTCCCGCGCAGCGGGTGCCGCGAGGCATTTTTGAAGTGTTCTGGATAAGAGGGCGGAGACACAGTGGAAGAGGCAGCAGCTGTGAGTTGGAGGGCTGCTGGTCCTCGCAGTCCTTTGCGCAATCACCCCAGTAGACAACAAGTAAGTCTCCCTGCGAGTGCGCAGCGGGTGCCGCGAGGCGTTTTTGAAGTGTTCTGGATAAGAGGGCGGAGACACTATGGAAGAGGCAGCAGCTGTGAGTTGGAGGGCTCCTGCTCCTCGCAGTCCTTTGCGCTATCGCCCCAGTAGACAACTAGTAAGTCTCCCTGCGAGGGCGCAGCGGGGGCCATGAGGCGTTTTCTTTTTTTTTTTTTTTTTTTTTTTTTTAAAAACCTTTATTTGTGCATAGCAAAAGAACAAATACGGGCCTACAACCATCAGGCCGGCCACAAAACAGTTAAGCACTGAGACAAACATTACATCCCCTGTGCATCAATGGTCAAGATTGGCAACGATTCAGGAGTTATACACTGGAAAGATCCTTGACACCAGGGGAAGGAGAAGTGAAGGTTAATTTTAAGGTTTTCAAAATAATTTTATCGAGGAAAAAGTCAGTAGAGGATAGAACCAAGGAGATTCGAGTCCGCAAGATGGCTCCATCACACGGGAGAGCAGCAGCATCATTAAAAACGGCCATAGAAATCTCAGACAGTGAGGCGATGCAGTTATATAACAGGATAGTCACATGAGTAAATACGCACCCCTCCAAAGCCGCCCCCACTCAATCCACCCCACACCCGGACCCCGAATCGGAAACAAGGACAGCGCAGAGACATAGAAGAAAAGGCCCATAGAACTAAAAGAAACAGTAAATTACCCCCCCACCCTACACCAATGCGGAGGCTACGGCCTGCCCCCCCCCCCCAGCATAGTGCCTGTCGCCCAATGAACCCGAAATATAGACAAGAGAGAAAGTAGGAATAAAGGAAAGAAAATAAGAAAACAAAGAAGAAAGCGGGGAGGAGCCCACGTAACCTCGGAGCGCCCGAAACCACCGGCCAACTACGCCTCCACACACTGAGAACCCACTACGCCCTAAGGCGGTCGTGTGAAGATCACTTGTCACAACAATATAATGAAGGCAGACAAATCGCGACGAGTGCGCACCACATATGCAGACAGTTCCAGTCCCAGTCCAGCCCATCCGTGAAACCATGGTGATAGAAATCAATCTAGCCCTGGCCCGATCGCGGGCGTAAGATTAGACTAGCCCCCACATGTAGGCCCCGCAGCCCGTGCAGACAAAGACAATATGGCCGCTTGGGAGAAGATGGAGAAGTAGAGTCACAAAATGGCCGCCGATCATCTATTGAGGACCCCTTGTGCACCATATAAAATCCAGACCTGGCCTGTAAAGTACAGGGGTTCCACATAAAAGAAGCCGTAGGCCACCGTGAACGGTTCCTCGAGGACGTCAGGTGTCGCTCAGCTGGATACTCCTGCGGGCGCGGTGAGGCAGGCAACAACAAAGCAGGCAGCAATGAACGGGGAATCAAAGTGTCTACAATTGAGCAGGAGATCGATTGATCCTGGGTGCCGGGAAAGCCAGATGCAGACACCAGTGTAGCACGATTATACCCAGTCGTTGCGTCCCCGCAAGAGGACAGAAGCACTGGCAGACCCACGTCTTGTTGAGAACCAACGGGGCGCTCACGACCCGCAGCCGACAGTATGGAGTCGAACCGCTCACTCAGCGTTTGCAAGCCAACACACAATTGCAGACGAAAGTCCCGCAGGGCAGCCAGAACGGAGCCGCATGTCAGCGGAAGCTGCGCCCCCACATCGGCAGCAATCCGGGACGGCACTGTGGAGCTGGAGTCTGGTAGAGGGAGGGCGAAGCGGGCAGCGGGCGAGACCGGAGCATCACCCCCCAGCAGCGAGCAGGCAATCAACGCCATGTTTTACCGCTGAACGGTACAGTGGCCAGGGGGGGGGGTCGTAACAAGGAGGCAATTCCCCGCAGGTCTGCGCCGCAACAGGTGAAAGCCAGCAGTCGCTTCCCCTCCCTCAGACTCTCTTTGCAGCCGACTAGGCAATAGAAGAAGGGGGTCTGCAGCCTTCCACAGCGCGGGCCACAGAGCGGGGCAGGAGACCCGCCACACCGGGGCTTACCCTATAGCTCCAGCCCGTCAGGTGAAAGGTGAGGGAGGTGTCCGGGCGTCTCTCCCCCGGCTCGTCTGGCGACAGTCCGTGGTGTGAGGCGGGATCGGGGCCGCGGGGCTCAGATTTGCGCCGGGGGTCCAGTGACTGCGGAGCTTCCAGGGGGCCGGCCAAGGCCACAATGGAGCAGGGGTCCAGCGCGGAGAACAAAGGCACCAAGAGCTCCGGCATCCGGGCGGGCTTAGACTCCGGGAAAGCGGCGGCGCGGTCAGCGCGTCGTCGCGCACGTTGCACCTCGAAAATCGGAGAGGATAGGAATCAGGATGATAGTCCGAGGCCAAGGGCCGGCGGAGCCGGGCGCTCAAGCGTCTGCTCCGGTCGCCATCTTGGCTCCTCCCCCCCCATGAGGCGTTTTTGAAGTGTTCTGGATAAGAGGGCGGAGACACTGTGGAAGAGGCAGCAGCTGTGAGTTGGAGGGCTGCTGGTCCTCGCAGTCCTTTGCGCTATCGCCCCAGTAGACAACAAGTAAGTCTCCCTGCGAGTGGCTCCTGCGCAGCGGGGGCCGCGAGGCGTTTTTGAAGTGTTCTGGATAAGAGGGCGGAGACACAGTGGAAGAGGCAGAACCTGTGAGTTGGAGGGCTGCTGGTCCTCGCAGGCCTTTGCGCTATCGCCCCAGTAGACAACAAGTAAGTCTCCCTGCGAGTGGCTCCCGCGCAGCGGGGGCCACGAGGCGTTTTTGAAGTGTTCTGGATAAGAGGGCGGAGACACTGTGGAAGAGGCAGCAGCTGTGAGTTGGAGGGCTGCTGGTCCTCGCAGTCCTTTGCGCTATCGCCCCAGTAGACAACAAGTAAGTCTGCCTGCGAGTGGCTCCCGCGCAGCGGGTGCCGCGATGCGTTCTTGAAGTGTTCTGGATAAGAGGGCGGAGACACAGTGGAAGAGGCAGCGGCTGTGAGTTGGAGGGCTGCTGGTCCTCGCAGTCCTTTGTGCTATCGCCCCAGTAGACAAGTAAGTCTGCCTGCGAGTGGCTCCCGCGCAGCGGGGGCCGCGAGGCGTTTTTGAAGTGTTCTGGATAAGAGGGCGGAGACACAGTGGAAGAGGCAGCAGCTGTGAGTTGGAGGGCTGCTGGTCCTCGCAGTCCTTTGCGCAATCGCCCCAGTAGACAACAAGTAAGTCTCCCTGCGAGTGCGCAGCGGGGGCCGCGAGGCGTTTTTGAAGTGTTGTGGATAAGAGGGCGGAGACACTGTGGAAGAGGCAGCAGCTGTGAGTTGGAGGGCTGCTGGTCCTCGCAGTCCTTTGCGCTATCGCCCCAGTAGACAACAAGTAAGTCTCCCTGCGAGTGGCTCCCGCGCAGCGGGGGTCGCGAGGCGTTTTTGAAGTGTTCTGGATAAGAGGGCAGAGACACAGTGGAAGAGTCAGCAGCTGTGAGTTGGAGTGCTGCTGGTCCTCGCAGTCCTTTGCGCTATCGCCCCAGTAGACAACAAGTAAGTCTCCCTGCGAGTGGCTCCCGCGCAGCGGGGGCCGCGAGGCGTTTTTGAAGTGTTCTGGATAACAGGGCGGAGACACTGTGGAAGAGGCAGCAGCTGTGAGTTGGAGGGCTGCTGGTCCTCGCAGTCCTTTGCGCTATCGCCCCAGTTGGCAACAAGTAAGTCTTCCTGCTAGTAGCTCCCGCGCAGCGGGGGCCGCGAGGCATTTTTGAAGTGTTCTGGATAAGAGGGCGGACACACAGTGGAAGAGTCAGCAGCTGTGAGTTGGAGGGCTGCTGGTCCTCGCCGGCCTTTGCGCTATCGCCCCAGTAGACAACAAGTAAGTCTCCCTGCGAGTGGCTCCCGCGCAGCGGGGGCCACGAGGCGTTTTTGAAGTGTTCTGGATAAGAGGGCGGAGACACTGTGGAAGAGGCAGCAGCTGTGAGTTGGAGTGCTGCTGGTCCTCGCAGTCCTTTGCGCTATCGCCCCAGTAGACAACAAGTAAGTCTCCCTGCGAGTGGCTCCCGCGCAGCGGGGGCCGCGAGGCGTTTTTGAAGTGTTCTGGATAAGAGGGCGGAGACACTGTGGAAGAGGCAGCAGCTGTGAGTTGGAGGGCTGCTGGTCCTCGCCGGCCTTTGCGCTATCGCCCCAGTAGACAACAAGTAAGTCTCCCTGCGAGTGGCTCCCGCGCAGCGGGGGCCACGAGGCGTTTTTGAAGTGTTCTGGATAAGAGGGCGGAGACACTGTGGAAGAGGCAGCAGCTGTGAGTTGGAGTGCTGCTGGTCCTCGCAGTCCTTTGCGCTATCGCCCCAGTAGACAACAAGTAAGTCTCCCTGCGAGTGGCTCCCGCGCAGCGGGGGCCGCGAGGCGTTTTTGAAGTGTTCTGGATAAGAGGGCGGAGACACTGTGGAAGAGGCAGCAGCTGTGAGTTGGAGGGCTGCTGGTCCTCGCAGTCCTTTGCGCTATCGCCCCAGTAGACAACAAGTAAGTCTCCCTGCGAGTGGCTCCTGCGCAGCGGGGGCCGCGAGGCGTTTTTGAAGTGTTCTGGATAAGAGGGCGGAGACACAGTGGAAGAGGCAGAACCTGTGAGTTGAAGGGCTGCTGGTCCTCGCAGTCCTTTGCGCTATCGCCCCAGTAGACAACAAGTAAGTCTCCCTGCGAGTGGCTCCTGCGCAGCGGGGGCCACGAGGCATTTTTGAAGTGTTCTGGATAAGAGGGCGGAGACACTGTGGAAGAGGCAGCAGCTGTGAGTTGGAGGGCTGCTGGTCCTCGCAGTCCTTTGCGCTATCGCCCCAGTAGACAACAAGTAAGTCTGCCTGCGAGTGGCTCCCGCGCAGCGGGTGCCGCGATGCGTTTTTGAAGTGTTCTGGATAAGAGGGCGGAGACACAGTGGAAGAGGCAGCGGCTGTGAGTTGGAGGGCTGCTGGTCCTCGCAGTCCTTTGTGCTATCGCCCCAGTAGACAACAAGTAAGTCTGCCTGCGAGTGGCTCCCGCGCAGCGGGGGCCGCGAGGCGTTTTTGAAGTGTTCTGGATAAGAGGGCGGAGACACAGTGGAAGAGGCAGCAGCTGTGAGTTGGAGGGCTGCTGGTCCTCGCAGTCCTTTGCGCAATCGCCCCAGTAGACAACAAGTAAGTCTCCCTGCGAGTGCGCAGCGGGGGCCGCGAGGCGTTTTTGAAGTGTTGTGGATAAGAGGGCGGAGACACTGTGGAAGAGGCAGCACCTGTGAGTTGGAGGGCTGCTGGTCCTCGCAGTCCTTTGCGCTATCGCCCCAGTAGACAACAAGTAAGTCTCCCTGCGAGTGGCTCCCGCGCAGCGGGGGTCGCGAGGCGTTTTTGAAGTGTTCTGGATAAGAGGGCAGAGACACAGTGGAAGAGTCAGCAGCTGTGAGTTGGAGTGCTGCTGGTCCTCGCAGTCCTTTGCGCTATCGCCCCAGTAGACAACAAGTAAGTCTCCCTGCGAGTGGCTCCCGCGCAGCGGGGGCCGCGAGGCGTTTTTGAAGTGTTCTGGATAAGAGGGCGGAGACACTGTGGAAGAGGCAGCAGCTGTGAGTTGGAGGGCTGCTGGTCCTCGCAGTCCTTTGCGCTATCGCCCCAGTTGGCAACAAGTAAGTCTTCCTGCTAGTAGCTCCCGCGCAGCGGGGGCCGCGAGGCATTTTTGAAGTGTTCTGGATAAGAGGGCGGAGACACAGTGGAAGAGTCAGCAGCTGTGAGTTGGAGGGCTGCTGGTCCTCGCCGGCCTTTGCGCTATCGCCCCAGTAGACAACAAGTAAGTCTCCCTGCGAGTGGCTCCCGCGCAGCGGGGGCCACGAGGCGTTTTTGAAGTGTTCTGGATAAGAGGGCGGAGACACTGTGGAAGAGGCAGCAGCTGTGAGTTGGAGTGCTGCTGGTCCTCGCAGTCCTTTGCGCTATCGCCCCAGTAGACAACAAGTAAGTCTCCCTGCGAGTGGCTCCCGCGCAGCGGGGGCCGCGAGGCGTTTTTGAAGTGTTCTGGATAAGAGGGCGGAGACACTGTGGAAGAGGCAGCAGCTGTGAGTTGGAGGGCTGCTGGTCCTCGCCGGCCTTTGCGCTATTGCCCCAGTAGACAACAAGTAAGTCTCCCTGCGAGTGGCTCCCGCGCAGCGGGGGCCACGAGGCGTTTTTGAAGTGTTCTGGATAAGAGGGCGGAGACACTGTGGAAGAGGCAGCAGCTGTGAGTTGGAGGGCTGCTGGTCTTCGCAGTCCTTTGCGCTATCGCCCCAGTAGACAACAAGTAAGTCTGCCTGCGAGTGGCTCCCGCGCATCGGGCGCCGCGAGGCGTTTTTGAAGTGTTCTGGATAAGAGGGCGGAGACACAGTGGAAGAGGCAGCAGCTGTGAGTTGGAGGGCTGCTGGTCCTCGCAGTCCTTTGCGCTATCGCCCCAGTAGACAACAAGTAAGTCTGCCTGCGAGTGGCTCCCACGCAGCGGGTGCCGCGAGGCATTTTTGAAGTGTTCTGGATAAGAGAGCGGAGACACTGTGGACGAGGCAGCAGCTGTGAGTTGGAGGGCTGCTGGTCCTCGCAGTCCTTTGCGCTATCGCCCCAGTAGACACCAAGTAAGTCTCCCTGCGAGTGCGCAGCGGGTGCCGCGAGGCATTTTTGAAGTGTTCTGGATAAGAGGGCAGAGACACTATGGAAGAGGCAGCAGCTGTGAGTTGGAGGGCTCCTGGTCCTCGCAGTCCTTTGCGCTATCGCCCCAGTAGACAACAAGTAAGTCTCCCTGTGAGTGCGCAGCGGGGGCCGTGAGGCGTTTTTGAAGTGTTCTGGATAAGAGGGCGGAAACACTGTGGAAGAGGCAGCAGCTGTGAGTTGGAGGGCTGCTGGTCCTCGCAGTCCTTTGCGCTACCGCCCCAGTAGACAACAAGTAAGTCTCCCTGCGAGTGGCTCCTGCGCAGCGGGGGCCGTGAGGCGTTTTTGAAGTGTTCTGGATAAGAGGGCGGAGACACAGTGGAAGAGGCAGAACCTGTGAGTTGGAGGGCTGCTGGTCCTCGCAGGCCTTTGCGCTATCGCCCCAGTAGACAACAAGTAAGTCTCCCTGCGAGTGGCTCCCGCGCAGCGGGGGCCACGAGGCATTTTTGAAGTGTTCTGGATAAGAGGGCGGAGACACAGTGGAAGAGTCAGCAGCTGTGAGTTGGAGGGCTGCTGGTCCTCGCCGGCCTTTGCGCTATCGCCCCAGTAGACAACAAGTAAGTCTCCCTGCGAGTGGCTCCCGCGCAGCGGGGGCCACGAGGCGTTTTTGAAGTGTTCTGGATAAGAGGGCGGAGACACTGTGGAAGAGGCAGCAGCTGTGAGTTGGAGTGCTGCTGGTCCTCGCAGTCCTTTGCGCTATCGCCCCAGTAGACAACAAGTAAGTCTCCCTGCGAGTGGCTCCCGCGCAGCGGGGGCCGCGAGGCGTTTTTGAAGTGTTCTGGATAAGAGGGCGGAGACACTGTGGAAGAGGCAGCAGCTGTGAGTTGGAGGGCTGCTGGTCCTCGCAGTCCTTTGCGCTATCGCCCCAGTTGGCAACAAGTAAGTCTTCCTGCTAGTGGCTCCCGCGCATCGGGCGCCGCGAGGCGTTTTTGAAGTGTTCTGGATAAGAGGGCGGAGACACAGTGGAAGAGGCAGCAGCTGTGAGTTGGAGGGCTGCTGGTCTTCGCAGTCCTTTGCGCTATCGCCCCAGTAGACAACAAGTAAGTCTGCCTGCGAGTGGCTCCCGCGCATCGGGCGCCGCGAGGCGTTTTTGAAGTGTTCTGGATAAGAGGGCGGAGACACAGTGGAAGAGGCAGCAGCTGTGAGTTGGAGGGCTGCTGGTCCTCGCAGTCCTTTGCGCTATCGCCCCAGTAGACAACAAGTAAGTCTGCCTGCGAGTGGCTCCCGCGCAGCGGGTGCCGCGAGGCATTTTTGAAGTGTTCTGGATAAGAGAGCGGAGACACTGTGGACGAGGCAGCAGCTGTGAGTTGGAGGGCTGCTGGTCCTCGCAGTCCTTTGCGCTATCGCCCCAGTAGACACCAAGTAAGTCTCCCTGCGAGTGCGCAGCGGGTGCCGCGAGGCATTTTTGAAGTGTTCTGGATAAGAGGGCAGAGACACTATGGAAGAGGCAGCAGCTGTGAGTTGGAGGGCTCCTGGTCCTCGCAGTCCTTTGCGCTATCGCCCCAGTAGACAACAAGTAAGTCTCCCTGTGAGTGCGCAGCGGGGGCCGTGAGGCGTTTTTGAAGTGTTCTGGATAAGAGGGCGGAGACACTGTGGAAGAGGCAGCAGCTGTGAGTTGGAGGGCTGCTGGTCCTCGCAGTCCTTTGCGCTACCGCCCCAGTAGACAACAAGTAAGTCTCCCTGCGAGTGGCTTCTGCGCAGCGGGGGCCGTGAGGCGTTTTTGAAGTGTTCTGGATAAGAGGGCGGAGACACAGTGGAAGAGGCAGAACCTGTGAGTTGGAGGGCTGCTGGTCCTCGCAGTCCTTTGCGCTATCGCCCCAGTAGACAACAAGTAAGTCTCCCTGCGAGGGGCTCCCGCGCAGCGGGGGCCACGAGGCGTTTTTGAAGTGTTCTGGATAAGAGGGCAGAGACACAGTGGAAGAGGCAGCAGCTGTGAGTTGGAGGGCTGCTGGTCCTCGCAGGCCTTTGCGCTATCGCCCCAGTAGACAACAAGTAAGTCTCCCTGCGAGTGGCTCCCGCGCAGCGGGGGCCACGAGGCATTTTTGAAGTGTTCTGGATAAGAGGGCGGAGACACTGTGGAAGAGGCAGCAGCTGTGAGTTGGAGGGCTGCTGGTCCTCGCAGTCCTTTGCGCTATTGCCCCAGTAGACAACAAGTAAGTCTCCCTGCGAGTGCGCAGCGGGGGCCGCGAGGCGTTTTTGAAGTGTTCTGGATAAGAGGGCGGAGACACTGTGGAAGAGGCAGCAGCTGTGAGTTGGAGGGCTGCTGGTCTTCGCAGTCCTTTGCGCTATCGCCCCAGTCGGCAACAAGTAAGTCTGCCTGCTAGTGGCTCCCGCGCAGCGGGGGCCGCGAGGCGTTTTTGAAGTGTTCTGGATAAGAGGGCGGAGACACAGTGGAAGAGGCAGCAGCTGTGAGTTGGAGGGCTGCTGGTCCTCGCAGTCCTTTGCGCAATCGCCCCAGTAGACAACAAGTAAGTCTCCCTGCGAGTGTGCAGCGGGGGCCGCGAGGCGTTTTTGAAGTGTTCTGGATAAGAGGGCGGAGACACTGTGGAAGAGGCAGCAGCTTTGAGTTGGAGGGCTGCTGGTCCTCGCAGTCCTTTGCGCTATCGCCCCAGTAGACAACAAGTAAGTCTCCCTGCGAGTGCGCAGCGGGTGCCGCGAGGCGTTTTTGAAGTGTTCTGGATAAGAGGGCGGAGACACTATGGAAGAGACAGCAGCTGTGAGTTGGAGGGCTCCTGGTCCCCGCAGTCCTTTGCGCTATCGCCACAGTAGACAACAAGTAAGTCTCCCTGCGAGTGCGCAGCGGGGGCCGTGAGGCGTTTTTGAAGTGTTCTGGATAAGAGGGCGGAGACACTGTGGAAGAGGCAGCAGCTGTGAGTTGGAGGGCTGCTGGTCCTCGCAGTCCTTTGCGCTATCGCCCCAGTAGACAACAAGTAAGTCTCCCTGCGAGTGCGCAGCGGGTGCCGCGAGGCATTTTTGAAGTGTTCTGGATAAGAGGGCAGAGACACTATGGAAGAGGCAGCAGCTGTGAGTTGGAGGGCTCCTAGTCCTCGCAGTCCTTTGAGCTATCGCCGCAGTAGACAACAAGTAAGTCTCCCTGCGAGTGCGCAGCGGGGGCCGCGAGGCGTTTTTGAAGTGTTCTGGATAAGAGGGCAGAGACACAGTGGAAGAGTCAGCAGCTGTGAGTTGGAGGGCTGCTGGTCCTCGCCGGCCTTTGCGCTATCGCCCCAGTAGACAACAAGTAAGTCTCCCTGCGAGTGGCTCCCGCGCAGCGGGGGCCGCGAGGCGTTTTTGAAGTGTTCTGGATAAGAGGGCGAAGACACAGTGGAAGAGGCAGCAGCTGTGAGTTGGAGGGCTGCTGGTCTTCGCAGTCCTTTGCGCTATCGCCCCAGTAGACAACAAGTAAGTCTGCCTGCGTGTGGCTCCCGCGCATCAGGCGCCGCGAGGCGTTTTTGAAGTGTTCTGGATAAGAGGGCGGAGACACAGTGGAAGAGGCAGCAGCTGTGAGTTGGAGGGCTGCTGGTCCTCGCAGTCCTTTGAGCTACCGCCCCAGTAGACAACAAGTAAGTCTGCCTGCGAGTGGCTCCCGCGCAGCGGGTGCCGCGAGGCATTTTTGAAGTGTTCTGGATAAGAGAGCGGAGACACTGTGGAAGAGGCAGCAGCTGTGAGTTGGAGGGCTGCTGGTCCTCGCAGTCCTTTGCGCAATCGCCCCAGTAGACAACAAGTAAGTCTCCCTGCGAGTGCGCAGCGCGGGCCGCGAGGCGTTTTTGAAGTGTTCTGGATAAGAGGGCGGAGACACTGTGGAAGAGGCAGCAGCTGTGAGTTGGAGGGCTGCTGGTCCTCGCAGTCCTTTGCGCTATCGCCCCAGTAGACACCAAGTAAGTCTCCCTGCGAGTGCGCAGCGGGTGCCGCGAGGCATTTTTGAAGTGTTCTGGATAAGAGGGCAGAGACACTATGGAAGAGGCAGCAGCTGTGAGTTGGAGGGCTCCTGGTCCTCGCAGTCCTTTGCGCTATCGCCCCAGTAGACAACAAGTAAGTCTCCCTGCGAGTGCGCAGCGGGGGCCGTGAGGCGTTTTTGAAGTGTTCTGGATAAGAGGGCGGAGACACTGTGGAAGAGGCAGCAGCTGTGAGTTGGAGGGCTGCTGGTCCTCGCAGTCCTTTGCGCTACCGCCCCAGTAGACAACAAGTAAGTCTCCCTGCGAGTGGCTCCTGCGCAGCGGGGGCCGCGAGGCGTTTTTGAAGTGTTCTGGATAAGAGGGCGAAGACACAGTGGAAGAGGCAGCAGCTGTGAGTTGGAGGGCTGCTGGTCTTCGCAGTCCTTTGCGCTATCGCCCCAGTAGACAACAAGTAAGTCTGCCTGCGTGTGGCTCCCGCGCATCAGGCGCCGCGAGGCGTTTTTGAAGTGTTCTGGATAAGAGGGCGGAGACACAGTGGAAGAGGCAGCAGCTGTGAGTTGGAGGGCTGCTGGTCCTCGCAGTCCTTTGAGCTACCGCCCCAGTAGACAACAAGTAAGTCTGCCTGCGAGTGGCTCCCGCGCAGCGGGTGCCGCGAGGCATTTTTGAAGTGTTCTGGATAAGAGAGCGGAGACACTGTGGAAGAGGCAGCAGCTGTGAGTTGGAGGGCTGCTGGTCCTCGCAGTCCTTTGCGCAATCGCCCCAGTAGACAACAAGTAAGTCTCCCTGCGAGTGCGCAGCGCGGGCCGCGAGGCGTTTTTGAAGTGTTCTGGATAAGAGGGCGGAGACACTGTGGAAGAGGCAGCAGCTGTGAGTTGGAGGGCTGCTGGTCCTCGCAGTCCTTTGCGCTATCGCCCCAGTAGACACCAAGTAAGTCTCCCTGCGAGTGCGCAGCGGGTGCCGCGAGGCATTTTTGAAGTGTTCTGGATAAGAGGGCAGAGACACTATGGAAGAGGCAGCAGCTGTGAGTTGGAGGGCTCCTGGTCCTCGCAGTCCTTTGCGCTATCGCCCCAGTAGACAACAAGTAAGTCTCCCTGCGAGTGCGCAGCGGGGGCCGTGAGGCGTTTTTGAAGTGTTCTGGATAAGAGGGCGGAGACACTGTGGAAGAGGCAGCAGCTGTGAGTTGGAGGGCTGCTGGTCCTCGCAGTCCTTTGCGCTACCGCCCCAGTAGACAACAAGTAAGTCTCCCTGCGAGTGGCTCCTGCGCAGCGGGGGCCGCGAGGCGTTTTTGAAGTGTTCTGGATAAGAGGGCGGAGACACAGTGGAAGAGGCAGAACCTGTGAGTTGGAGGGCTGCTGGTCCTCGCAGTCCTTTGCGCTATCGCCCCAGTAGACAACAAGTAAGTCTCCCTGCGAGGGGCTCCCGCGCAGCGGGGGCCACGAGGCGTTTTTGAAGTGTTCTGGATAAGAGGGCGGAGACACTGTGGACGAGGCAGCAGCTGTGAGTTGGAGGGCTGCTGGTCCTCGCAGGCCTTTGCGCTATCGCCCCAGTAGACAACAAGTAAGTCTCCCTGCGAGTGGCTCCCGCGCAGCGGGGGCCACGAGGCATTTTTTAAGTGTTCTGGATAAGAGGGCGGAGACACTGTGGAAGAGGCAGCAGCTGTGAGTTGGAGGGCTGCTGGTCCTCGCAGTCCTTTGCGCTATCGCCCCAGTAGACAACAAGTAAGTCTCCCTGCGAGTGCGCAGCGGGGGCCGCGAGGCGTTTTTGAAGTGTTCTGGATAAGAGGGCGGAGACACTGTGGAAGAGGCAGCAGCTGTGAGTTGGAGGGCTGCTGGTCTTCGCAGTCCTTTGCGCTATCGCCCCAGTAGGCAACAAGTAAGTCTGCCTGCTAGTGGCTCCCGCGCAGCGGGGGCCGCGAGGCGTTTTTGAAGTGTTCTGGATAAGAGGGCGGAGACACAGTGGAAGAGGCAGCAGCTGTGAGTTGGAGGGCTGCTGGTCCTCGCAGTCCTTTGCGCAATCGCCCCAGTAGACAACAAGTAAGTCTCCCTGCGAGTGTGCTGCGGGGGCCGCGAGGCGATTTTGAAGTGTTCTGGATAAGAGGGCGGCGACACTGTGGAAGAGGCAGCAGCTTTGAGTTGGAGGGCTGCTGGTCCTCGCAGTCCTTTGCGCTATCGCCCCAGTAGACAACAAGTAAGTCTCCCTGCGAGTGCGCAGTGGGTGCTGCGAGGCGTTTTTGAAGTGTTCTGGATAAGAGGGCGGAGACACTATGGAAGAGGCAGCAGCTGTGAGTTGGAGGGCTCCTGGTCCCCGCAGTCCTTTGCGCTATCGCCCCAGTAGACAACAAGTAAGTCTCCCTGCGAGTGCGCAGCGGGGGCCGTGAGGCGTTTTTGAAGTGTTCTGGATAAGAGGGCGGAGACACTGTGGAAGAGGCAGCAGCTGTGAGTTGGAGGGCTGCTGGTCCTCGCAGTCCTTTGCGCTATCGCCCCAGTAGACAACAAGTAAGTCTCCCTGCGAGTGCGCAGCGGGTGCCGCGAGGCATTTTTGAAGTGTTCTGGATAAGAGGGCGGAGACACTATGGAAGAGGCAGCAGCTGTGAGTTGGAGGGCTCCTGGTCCTCGCAGTCCTTTGAGCTATCGCCGCAGTAGACAACAAGTAAGTCTCCCTGCGAGTGCGCAGCGGGGGCCGTGAGGCGTTTTTGAAGTGTTCTGGATAAGAGGGCGGAGACACTATGGAAGAGACAGCAGCTGTGAGTTGGAGGGCTCCTGGTCCCCGCAGTCCTTTGCGCTATCGCCCCAGTAGACAACAAGTAAGTCTCCCTGCGAGTGCGCAGCGGGGGCCGTGAGGCGTTTTTGAAGTGTTCTGGATAAGAGGGCGGAGACACTGTGGAAGAGGCAGCAGCTGTGAGTTGGAGGGCTGCTGGTCCTCGCAGTCCTTTGCGCTATCGCCCCAGTAGACAACAAGTAAGTCTCCCTGCGAGTGCGCAGCGGGTGCCGCGAGGCATTTTTGAAGTGTTCTGGATAAGAGGGCAGAGACACTATGGAAGAGGCAGCAGCTGTGAGTTGGAGGGCTCCTGGTCCTCGCAGTCCTTTGAGCTATCGCCGCAGTAGACAACAAGTAAGTCTCCCTGCGAGTGCGCAGCGGGGGCCGCGAGGCGTTTTTGAAGTGTTCTGGATAAGAGGGCAGAGACACAGTGGAAGAGTCAGCAGCTGTGAGTTGGAGGGCTGCTGGTCCTCGCCGGCCTTTGCGCTATCGCCCCAGTAGACAACAAGTAAGTCTCCCTGCGAGTGGCTCCCGCGCAGCGGGGGCCACGAGGTGTTTTTGAAGTGTTCTGGATAAGAGGGCGAAGAGGCAGCAGCTGTGAGTTGGAGGGCTGCTGGTCTTCGCAGTCCTTTGCGCTATCGCCCCAGTAGACAACAAGTAAGTCTGCCTGCGTGTGGCTCCCGCGCATCGGGCGCCGCGAGGCGTTTTTGAAGTGTTCTGGATAAGAGGGCGGAGACACAGTGGAAGAGGCAGCAGCTGTGAGTTGGAGGGCTGCTGGTCCTCGCAGTCCTTTGAGCTACCGCCCCAGTAGACAACAAGTAAGTCTGCCTGCGAGTGGCTCCCGCGCAGCGGGTGCCGCGAGGCATTTTTGAAGTGTTCTGGATAAGAGAGCGGAGACACTGTGGAAGAGGCAGCAGCTGTGAGTTGGAGGGCTGCTGGTCCTCGCAGTCCTTTGCGCAATCGCCCCAGTAGACAACAAGTAAGTCTCCCTGCGAGTGCGCAGCGCGGGCCGCGAGGCGTTTTTGAAGTGTTCTGGATAAGAGGGCGGAGACACTGTGGAAGAGGCAGCAGCTGTGAGTTGGAGGGCTGCTGGTCCTCGCAGTCCTTTGCGCTATCGCCCCAGTAGACACCAAGTAAGTCTCCCTGCGAGTGCGCAGCGGGTGCCGCGAGGCATTTTTGAAGTGTTCTGGATAAGAGGGCAGAGACACTATGGAAGAGGCAGCAGCTGTGAGTTGGAGGGCTCCTGGTCCTCGCAGTCCTTTGCGCTATCGCCCCAGTAGACAACAAGTAAGTCTCCCTGCGAGTGCGCAGCGGGGGCCGTGAGGCGTTTTTGAAGTGTTCTGGATAAGAGGGCGGAGACACTGTGGAAGAGGCAGCAGCTGTGAGTTGGAGGGCTGCTGGTCCTCGCAGTCCTTTGCGCTACCGCCCCAGTAGACAACAAGTAAGTCTCCCTGCGAGTGGCTCCTGCGCAGCGGGGGCCGCGAGGCGTTTTTGAAGTGTTCTGGATAAGAGGGCGGAGACACAGTGGAAGAGGCAGAACCTGTGAGTTGGAGGGCTGCTGGTCCTCGCAGTCCTTTGCGCTATCGCCCCAGTAGACAACAAGTAAGTCTCCCTGCGAGGGGCTCCCGCGCAGCGGGGGCCACGAGGCGTTTTTGAAGTGTTCTGGATAAGAGGGCGGAGACACTGTGGACGAGGCAGCAGCTGTGAGTTGGAGGGCTGCTGGTCCTCGCAGGCCTTTGCGCTATCGCCCCAGTAGACAACAAGTAAGTCTCCCTGCGAGTGGCTCCCGCGCAGCGGGGGCCACGAGGCATTTTTTAAGTGTTCTGGATAAGAGGGCGGAGACACTGTGGAAGAGGCAGCAGCTGTGAGTTGGAGGGCTGCTGGTCCTCGCAGTCCTTTGCGCTATCGCCCCAGTAGACAACAAGTAAGTCTCCCTGCGAGTGCGCAGCGGGGGCCGCGAGGCGTTTTTGAAGTGTTCTGGATAAGAGGGCGGAGACACTGTGGAAGAGGCAGCAGCTGTGAGTTGGAGGGCTGCTGGTCTTCGCAGTCCTTTGCGCTATCGCCCCAGTAGGCAACAAGTAAGTCTGCCTGCTAGTGGCTCCCGCGCAGCGGGGGCCGCGAGGCGTTTTTGAAGTGTTCTGGATAAGAGGGCGGAGACACAGTGGAAGAGGCAGCAGCTGTGAGTTGGAGGGCTGCTGGTCCTCGCAGTCCTTTGCGCAATCGCCCCAGTAGACAACAAGTAAGTCTCCCTGCGAGTGTGCTGCGGGGGCCGCGAGGCGATTTTGAAGTGTTCTGGATAAGAGGGCGGCGACACTGTGGAAGAGGCAGCAGCTTTGAGTTGGAGGGCTGCTTGTCCTCGCAGTCCTTTGCGCTATCGCCCCAGTAGACAACAAGTAAGTCTCCCTGCGAGTGCGCAGCGGGTGCTGCGAGGCGTTTTTGAAGTGTTCTGGATAAGAGGGCGGAGACACTATGGAAGAGGCAGCAGCTGTGAGTTGGAGGGCTCCTGGTCCCCGCAGTCCTTTGCGCTATCGCCCCAGTAGACAACAAGTAAGTCTCCCTGCGAGTGCGCAGCGGGGGCCGTGAGGCGTTTTTGAAGTGTTCTGGATAAGAGGGCGGAGACACTGTGGAAGAGGCAGCAGCTGTGAGTTGGAGGGCTGCTGGTCCTCGCAGTCCTTTGCGCTATCGCCCCAGTAGACAACAAGTAAGTCTCCCTGCGAGTGCGCAGCGGGTGCCGCGAGGCATTTTTGAAGTGTTCTGGATAAGAGGGCGGAGACACTATGGAAGAGGCAGCAGCTGTGAGTTGGAGGGCTCCTGGTCCTCGCAGTCCTTTGAGCTATCGCCGCAGTAGACAACAAGTAAGTCTCCCTGCGAGTGCGCAGCGGGGGCCGTGAGGCGTTTTTGAAGTGTTCTGGATAAGAGGGCGGAGACACTGTGGAAGAGGCAGCAGCTGTGAGTTGGAGGGCTGCTGGTCCTCGCAGTCCTTTGCGCTACCGCCCCAGAAGACAACAAGTAAGTCTCCCTGCGAGTGGCTCCTGCGCAGCGGGGGCCGCGAGGCGTTTTTGAAGTGTTCTGGATAAGAGGGCAGAGACACAGTGGAAGAGGCAGAACCTGTGAGTTGGAGGGCTGCTGGTCCTCGCAGTCCTTTGCGCTATCGCCCCAGTAGACAACAAGTAAGTCTCCCTGCGAGGGGCTCCCGCGCAGCGGGGGTCGCGAGGCGTTTTTGAAGTGTTCTGGATAAGAGGGCAGAGACACAGTGGAAGAGGCAGCAGCTGTGAGTTGGAGGGCTGCTGGTCCTCGCAGGCCTTTGCGCTATCGCCCCAGTAGACAACAAGTAAGTCTCCCTGTGAGTGGCTCCCGCGCAGCGGGGGCCACGAGGCATTTTTGAAGTGTTCTGGATAAGAGGGCGGAGACACTGTGGAAGAGGCAGCAGCTGTGAGTTGGAGGGCTGCTGGTCCTCGCAGTCCTTTGCGCTATCGCCCCAGTAGACAACAAGTAAGTCTCCCTGCGAGTGCGCAGCGGGGGCCGCGAGGCGTTTTTGAAGTGTTCTGGATAAGAGGGCGGAGACACTGTGGAAGAGGCAGCAGCTGTGAGTTGGAGGGCTGCTGGTCCTCGCAATCCTTTGCGCTATCGCCCCAGTTGGCAACAAGTAAGTCTGCCTGCTAGTGGCTCTCGCGCAGCGGGGGCCGCGAGGCGTTTTTGAAGTGTTCTGGATAAGAGGGCGGAGACACAGTGGAAGAGGCAGCAGCTGTGAGTTGGAGGGCTGCTGGTCTTCGCAGTCCTTTGCGCTATCGCCCCAGTAGACAACAAGTAAGTCTGCCTGCGAGTGGCTCCCACGCAGCGGGGGCCGCGAGGCGTTTTTGAAGTGTTCTGGATAAGAGGGCGGAGACACAGTGGAAGAGGCATCAGCTTTGAGTTGGAGGGCTGCTGGTCCTCGCAGTCCTTTGCGCTATCGCCCCAGTAGACAACAAGTAAGTCTCCCTGCGAGTGTGCAGCGGGGGCCGCGAGGCGTTTTTGAAGTGTTCTGGATAAGAGGGCGGAGACACTGTGGAAGAGGCAGCAGCTTTGAGTTGGAGGGCTGCTGGTCCTCGCAGTCCTTTGCGCTATCGCCCCAGTAGACAACAAGTAAGTCTCCCTGCGAGTGCGCAGCGGGTGCCGCGAGGCGTTTTTGAAGTGTTCTGGATAAGAGGGCGGAGACACTATGGAAGAGGCAGCAGCTGTGAGTTGGAGGGCTCCTGGTCCCCGCAGTCCTTTGCGCTATCGCCCCAGTAGACAACAAGTAAGTCTCCCTGCGAGTGCGCAGCGGGGGCCATGAGGCGTTTTTGAAGTGTTCTGGATAAGAGGGCGGAGACACTGTGGAAGAGGCAGCAGCTGTGAGTTGGAGGGCTGCTGGTGTTCGCAGTCCTTTGCACTATCGCCCCAGTAGACAACAAGTAAGTCTCCCTGCGAGTGGCTCCCACGCAGCGGGGGCCGCAAGGCATTTTTGAAGTGTTCTGGATAAGAGGGCGGAGACACAGTGGAAGTGGCAGAACCTGTGAGTTGGAGGGCTGCTGGTCCGCGCAGTCCTTTGCGTTATCGCCCCAGTAGACAACAAGTAAGTCTCCCTGCGAGTGGCTCCCGCGCAGCGGGGCCACGAGGCGTTTTTGAAGTGTTCTGGATAAGAGGGCGGAGACACTGTGGAAGAGGCAGCAGCTGTGAGTTGGAGGGCTGCTGGTCCTCGCAGTCCTTTGCGCTATCGCCCCAGTAGACACCAAGTAAGTCTCCCTGCGAGTGCGCAGCGGGTGCCGCGAGGCATTTTTGAAGTGTTCTGGATAAGAGGGCAGAGACACTATGGAAGAGGCAGCAGCTGTGAGTTGGAGGGCTCCTGGTCCTCGCAGTCCTTTGCGCTATCGCCCCAGTAGACAACAAGTAAGTCTCCCTGCGAGTGCGCAGCGGGGGCCGTGAGGCGTTTTTGAAGTGTTCTGGATAAGAGGGCGGAGACACTGTGGAAGAGGCAGCAGCTGTGAGTTGGAGGGCTGCTGGTCCTCGCAGTCCTTTGCGCTACCGCCCCAGTAGACAACAAGTAAGTCTCCCTGCGAGTGGCTCCTGCGCAGCGGGGGCCGCGAGGCGTTTTTGAAGTGTTCTGGATAAGAGGGCGGAGACACAGTGGAAGAGGCAGAACCTGTGAGTTGGAGGGCTGCTGGTCCTCGCAGTCCTTTGCGCTATCGCCCCAGTAGACAACAAGTAAGTCTCCCTGCGAGGGGCTCCCGCGCAGCGGGGGCCACGAGGCGTTTTTGAAGTGTTCTGTATAAGAGGGCGGAGACACTGTGGACGAGGCAGCAGCTGTGAGTTGGAGGGCTGCTGGTCCTCGCAGGCCTTTGCGCTATCGCCCCAGTAGACAACAAGTAAGTCTCCCTGCGAGTGGCTCCCGCGCAGCGGGGGCCACGAGGCATTTTTTAAGTGTTCTGGATAAGAGGGCGGAGACACTGTGGAAGAGGCAGCAGCTGTGAGTTGGAGGGCTGCTGGTCCTCGCAGTCCTTTGCGCTATCGCCCCAGTAGACAACAAGTAAGTCTCCCTGCGAGTGCGCAGCGGGGGCCGCGAGGCGTTTTTGAAGTGTTCTGGATAAGAGGGCGGAGACACTGTGGAAGAGGCAGCAGCTGTGAGTTGGAGGGCTGCTGGTCTTCGCAGTCCTTTGCGCTATCGCCCCAGTAGGCAACAAGTAAGTCTGCCTGCTAGTGGCTCCCGCGCAGCGGGGGCCGCGAGGCGTTTTTGAAGTGTTCTGGATAAGAGGGCGGAGACACAGTGGAAGAGGCAGCAGCTGTGAGTTGGAGGGCTGCTGGTCCTCGCAGTCCTTTGCGCAATCGCCCCAGTAGACAACAAGTAAGTCTCCCTGCGAGTGTGCTGCGGGGGCCGCGAGGCGATTTTGAAGTGTTCTGGATAAGAGGGCGGCGACACTGTGGAAGAGGCAGCAGCTTTGAGTTGGAGGGCTGCTGGTCCTCGCAGTCCTTTGCGCTATCGCCCCAGTAGACAACAAGTAAGTCTCCCTGCGAGTGCGCAGCGGGTGCTGCGAGGCGTTTTTGAAGTGTTCTGGATAAGAGGGCGGAGACACTATGGAAGAGGCAGCAGCTGTGAGTTGGAGGGCTCCTGGTCCCCGCAGTCCTTTGCGCTATCGCCCCAGTAGACAACAAGTAAGTCTCCCTGCGAGTGCGCAGCGGGGGCCGTGAGGCGTTTTTGAAGTGTTCTGGATAAGAGGGCGGAGACACTGTGGAAGAGGCAGCAGCTGTGAGTTGGAGGGCTGCTGGTCCTCGCAGTCCTTTGCGCTATCGCCCCAGTAGACAACAAGTAAGTCTCCCTGCGAGTGCGCAGCGGGTGCCGCGAGGCATTTTTGAAGTGTTCTGGATAAGAGGGCGGAGACACTATGGAAGAGGCAGCAGCTGTGAGTTGGAGGGCTCCTGGTCCTCGCAGTCCTTTGAGCTATCGCCGCAGTAGACAACAAGTAAGTCTCCCTGCGAGTGCGCAGCGGGGGCCGTGAGGCGTTTTTGAAGTGTTCTGGATAAGAGGGCGGAGACACTGTGGAAGAGGCAGCAGCTGTGAGTTGGAGGGCTGCTGGTCCTCGCAGTCCTTTGCGCTACCGCCCCAGTAGACAACAAGTAAGTCTCCCTGCGAGTGGCTCCTGCGCAGCGGGGGCCGCGAGGCGTTTTTGAAGTGTTCTGGATAAGAGGGCAGAGACACAGTGGAAGAGGCAGAACCTGTGAGTTGGAGGGCTGCTGGTCCTCGCAGTCCTTTGCGCTATCGCCCCAGTAGACAACAAGTAAGTCTCCCTGCGAGGGGCTCCCGCGCAGCGGGGGTCGCGAGGCGTTTTTGAAGTGTTCTGGATAAGAGGGCAGAGACACAGTGGAAGAGGCAGCAGCTGTGAGTTGGAGGGCTGCTGGTCCTCGCAGGCCTTTGCGCTATCGCCCCAGTAGACAACAAGTAAGTCTCCCTGTGAGTGGCTCCCGCGCAGCGGGGGCCACGAGGCATTTTTGAAGTGTTCTGGATAAGAGGGCGGAGACACTGTGGAAGAGGCAGCAGCTGTGAGTTGGAGGGCTGCTGGTCCTCGCAGTCCTTTGCGCTATCGCCCCAGTAGACAACAAGTAAGTCTCCCTGCGAGTGCGCAGCGGGGGCCGCGAGGCGTTTTTGAAGTGTTCTGGATAAGAGGGCGGAGACACTGTGGAAGAGGCAGCAGCTGTGAGTTGGAGGGCTGCTGGTCCTCGCAATCCTTTGCGCTATCGCCCCAGTTGGCAACAAGTAAGTCTGCCTGCTAGTGGCTCTCGCGCAGCGGGGGCCGCGAGGCGTTTTTGAAGTGTTCTGGATAAGAGGGCGGAGACACAGTGGAAGAGGCAGCAGCTGTGAGTTGGAGGGCTGCTGGTCTTCGCAGTCCTTTGCGCTATCGCCCCAGTAGACAACAAGTAAGTCTGCCTGCGAGTGGCTCCCACGCAGCGGGGGCCGCGAGGCGTTTTTGAAGTGTTCTGGATAAGAGGGCGGAGACACAGTGGAAGAGGCATCAGCTTTGAGTTGGAGGGCTGCTGGTCCTCGCAGTCCTTTGCGCTATCGCCCCAGTAGACAACAAGTAAGTCTCCCTGCGAGTGTGCAGCGGGGGCCGCGAGGCGTTTTTGAAGTGTTCTGGATAAGAGGGCGGAGACACTGTGGAAGAGGCAGCAGCTTTGAGTTGGAGGGCTGCTGGTCCTCGCAGTCCTTTGCGCTATCGCCCCAGTAGACAACAAGTAAGTCTCCCTGCGAGTGCGCAGCGGGTGCCGCGAGGCGTTTTTGAAGTGTTCTGGATAAGAGGGCGGAGACACTATGGAAGAGGCAGCAGCTGTGAGTTGGAGGGCTCCTGGTCCCCGCAGTCCTTTGCGCTATCGCCCCAGTAGACAACAAGTAAGTCTCCCTGCGAGTGCGCAGCGGGGGCCATGAGGCGTTTTTGAAGTGTTCTGGATAAGAGGGCGGAGACACTGTGGAAGAGGCAGCAGCTGTGAGTTGGAGGGCTGCTGGTGTTCGCAGTCCTTTGCACTATCGCCCCAGTAGACAACAAGTAAGTCTCCCTGCGAGTGGCTCCCACGCAGCGGGGGCCGCAAGGCATTTTTGAAGTGTTCTGGATAAGAGGGCGGAGACACAGTGGAAGTGGCAGAACCTGTGAGTTGGAGGGCTGCTGGTCCGCGCAGTCCTTTGCGTTATCGCCCCAGTAGACAACAAGTAAGTCTCCCTGCGAGTGGCTCCCGCGCAGCGGGGCCACGAGGCGTTTTTGAAGTGTTCTGGATAAGAGGGCGGAGACACTGTGGAAGAGGCAGCAGCTGTGAGTTGGAGGGCTGCTGGTCCTCGCAGTCCTTTGCGCTATCGCCCCAGTAGACAACAAGTAAGTCTCCCTGCGAGTGGCACCCGCGCAGTGGGGGTCGCGAGGCGTTTTTGAAGTGTTCTGGATAAGAGGGCAGAGACACAGTGGAAGAGGCAGCAGCTGTGAGTTGGAGGGCTGCTGGTCCTTGCAGGCCTTTGCGCTATCTCCCCAGTAGACAACAAGTAAGTCTCCCTGCGAGTGGCTCCCGCGCAGTGGGGGCCACGAGGCGTTTTTGAAGTGTTCTGGATAAGAGGGCGGAGACACTGTGGAAGAGGCAGCAGCTGTGAGTTGGAGGGCTGCTGGTCCTCGCAGTCCTTTGCGCTATTGCCCCAGTAGACAACAAGTAAGTCTCACTCCGATGCCTTTCTCTTTCATACATCTCTTCTTCCCATTCAGTCAAAGCCTCAAACTGGGTAGGTCTGGGTTTCGGTTCCAATCTCATCATTCTATCTCTCAAATTCTGTAGTACAGCTAAACTAAATGAACCATTTTCCCGGAAACGACAGTACTCCATCATCTTTGGTATATTTTACCCAATTTTCCAACCAAATGCATGTATGATAACCATATTTCGCCACCATAAAGGATGCAGGCGTTTTTGGTGGAGGAAGTAGCTGTCCTTCTCTAGTTACAATCGGCTTATCTTTCTTAAATAGGTCTTTGATTTTTCCAAACCATGACTTTTTCTCCTTTTCAGGTGGACCGTAATACATCTTGTTTTATTTTTCAAACTCTTAATCACTAAAGCTCCGCAATTCACCTTTTCACTGCTTCTCAGTTTTCTGACCAATCCTAGCGCAATCCAGAGTGTCTACGTCACTCTTGTAACTCTCCAATCCTAGCGCGTCTCACATTAGCGCATCAATCAGTGAAAGCTTTGTCTTTCCACGACTGACCAATCCCAGCGCGGTCTTTCTGTCGTCAGCCTTTCCCACTACTCCTACTCTTGCTGACCCCTCCATTACAAAATGTATCAGAAAACTTTTAAGCTTTTCTTTAATCAAAATCTGTTAGTAACAACATAAACACATCTCCATTGCCTGTTTCTCTAAACCAAAGAGATAGCTTTGTTCATTTACACAAGAATTCTGTCTTTCCAGTAGGCAGCGCTTACCTCTACCCTACCACAGAATTATTCGTTTCGCCGATTAAGTAGCACTTCCCTCTACCTTACCCTTAGAACAAGCAAAAGGCAAACCCATTTCTCTGGGGATAAAACACATGTGGAGACTACAATGCTCCAGAGAATTAAGGCCAGAGTTTCACAAGAAAACCTATTGCTATTCCACTCACACACATTCATACAGAGATTCCCCTAACATAACACAATTCCGTGTTATCACAATTCATGAAACAAGACAATGTTAATTCCATGTGACTTCTCTTGCCACATAAATCCACTCCCTACTTCCCGGAAGCTTCACAATTTCCAACTACACTTAACATAAACAATACCCAACATAAAGTGTTAAACATAAATGAATAATCACCAAACCAATACAATAGAAACCATCACCTCTGCTACCAAGAAATACTGATCCAGCATGAGAGACGAAATTTACATATTCTCCTTATGTTACAGATTCTTATTCACAAAGGTTCATTCATAAATTCATTGGTGGGGCCCATAACACCAACACACTTCACATCCACACAAACTCAACCGAATTTGTAAACAGGAGAAGGGCTGCTGGACATGTGGGTACCTTATTATCTATCAGGATACATTTTCTTACAACTTTATATATACATTCTATACACACTTTTCAGAATCCTGACTTAATCATCAAGGCACTCCACTGTTTGGTCGATGGACCAACTAGTTGGACTGGTTGATGGTGAATTAGAACCAGCTAATACACAATAAAAGTCTAGGTAACATTAATCTCTTCAGTGATTAATTTTAAGAACCACAAAACTCATTTCTTGTTATTTCAATGTTGTTTCAATGTTGTTTATCTAAATTATTAATCAATCCCTTTAAATATGCATTTATTTACTACAGTTCATAATTTGAAATTCTGATTTATTAAAGAGTATCAAGCATTTAGAAATTTCATTTAGGAAAAATGCAGTAAATCATTTACCAATGAACAGGCGACAATAGCTTCAGATCGAACAGGGAGTTATCCGCATTCTCAGGTAAAACTCCCCTAGACAGGCTATCTGACCCACACTAAGGGATCAAACCGTCAGGCAAATATACAGGATACGTTGCAACAACTCCGCAAAGTCCATATATCAATCCGCAGCATGGATTAACTCCACACCCAGACTGGCCACATAGAAATTAATACAAATTTAGAAAGTCGAAAATGTAAAAGAACAACCACCCAACAAGAACTCCCTTTTAAGAAATAACCCAAAGACTATCATGACCGCAACTCCAACTGCAACTCTCGAACTCCTCCTGAACCAACCCTCAATTCCATGCCCGTAATGACAGATGAGGGGTTATTATACCCTTTTTTGTGTCTTACTTCATACACAATATGGCAACTTTAGAGGCAGACCAAATGTTCTGATTGGACAGTTCGGGGTTATCAATAGTTCATTGCACTCTTCCCAGTGCAAACAGGTTCTGAATAGTGTCTTCCGATTCCCATGCGGGGACCAGCAAATGCATCTTTTCAAGGCAAAAGGGTCCTATTGACAGGTTCACTCTTTGTCACTTCCTTGGTTCCCATTTGCTCATCTTCTGGTTTGCGGTCAAATCCCAACACATCGACCTTGGCACGGAACACGATGTCAGGAGTTCATTTCACCTCGTGAACTCCAGAGCTATTTGGGCATGCGCAGAAGTCATCACACGCACATGGTGGCATCTGCTACAGAGAACGCCATCTTGAATACTGCGGCCTAGTAGGCCCGAATGTTAACTGAGCGAAAATAGACATAACAGCAATCAAAATATAGAAGTGAAGGTTCTAATGTTTAAGCCCATACTAATCCCACTACATATTAATATTTTCCTAGCTGCAGCAACATTTAAAGCGATAATACTTACCATACAATAACCTTAAGCCACAATACAATCACAAAGCAATATAAAACATGTATATTCAAGTTATGTTATGGGGCCAAATCGGACCATTAACTGAATGTTTGAAGCTGGTGCTTTTGGCCACATCAGTAAATGTAGCTAATTTGTCTAATACTTGAACCAGATACATGTCTAATCACTGGATTTATCAATTGTGTAAGCTTTAGTTTAGGCCTGAATCAATGAATTTACAAAAATTTTGAAGCTGATCTTTTGAGGCTAATTTTAATCTGCGCTTTTGTGGCACAAGCAATTAGTTAACAGAGTATTTGATGCTACTTTTTAGTTATAAATATGCATACATACGGAATGTGAGCTAAAATATTAAAGTATAATTATTCACACAATAATTTAAGCTGATATTTTCAGACTAAATTAATCTATTTACAAATTTGCTTTAGCAGGATCATTAAAGCTGATATTTTGGGAAATGTTATGTTCCTTATGAGACATAGACTAGTGACAAATTGACGTCAATTCATGAGTCCGATGAAGACAAAAGGAGCGTTTGCTGTGTGCCTTCCCTTGCCTCACTCATAACTACACAAGTGTTGCTATACAGCACTCATGTGCATATTGAAACAAATGTTGTGCCATTGCCTTAGTCCCTACGTGACTTACTGAATGTAACCACTTGTGTCAATATAGTTGTTTATCTGTTATTTATTTCTTTAATAATTGTGCTTTAAGGAGGTACTGAAAGCACCAAATGGATGCTACTGTTACATGATGCAATGATTACATGTCTCCTCCATTCTATGTAGAACTGGGGAGAGGATGTAGCCTTATGGCTAGAGTGGTCGACTTCCGACCTAGGGAACCCGGGTTCAAGTTTCGGCAACAATGCTACACATCCTGTGATTCTGGGCAAATCACTTAATCTCCCCGTGCCTAACTAAAATGAATATGTTCATCTTTAACTAAACTGGTGCTCATGAAAAGCACTCTGATACCTGATGCCTCGGGTCTAGTTTGCGCTATACAAAAAAAAATTTTTTAAAGTGGCAAGTGGGGAACAGAAGAAGAAGATTTCCACCTCTGGCGTGCTGACCACAAACTTTTTCAGGAAAGTTGTGCCTGCCGCAACAGCCTCCGGCGAGCAAGCTCAGAGCAGCACTTCTGCATCAACAGCACTACTCCCCCAACCTAAGCTCAGGACCATGTCTGTCAGTGAGGCAGCCAGCGCAATCATGTTGACGCCGAAGAGTAGTGATGTTGAATTGGATTTGTCCCTTTAGCAAAGTAGTACACAATCATTTCAGGAAAAACAGTAAAGTGGACAGCAGCCAGCAATGGTACATTTGTGTGATGTTGGAGCAGTAGGTTCATTGAGCTAAGGCTGCTTTGATGAAATAAGTAACATGGGTTTTTTCCTACAGGATGTTTCCCCACACGGCGGATGCCGTTTTACTCAACTTACACTGCTGACAACAGTCCATTTTTCCTCATTGGTAATATTCTTTCTCTTCCGTCAGGGTTTGACTACAGGCTCCTCGACCCTGGTTTAGACCATGATGCTATAGCATAGGGTTTCCTAAGTATGTGTAGGAGTAATTACTTCCTATATGTTAAATGTGTTTAGTGTGTTTTTCTTCACTAACCACAGAGTGTGGCGACAATTTTTTGACACTAAAAAGAGTGATCACTGGCTACATTTATTGTGCACCCACAGCATACAGGTGAATTATAGACATCGTTCAGGATGACCTTGTGATCTGCTGGCTCAGCTGACAGGTCTGTAATTTTTAATGTTTTTTTTTTTTACAGAGTTTTATATAGCGCAAACTTGACCCGGTATTGGGTATCAGAGCGCTTTACATAGCACCAGTTGTGTTACATGAGGACACATTAATTTTCGTTAGCCGCTGGGATATAAAGTGATTTGCCCAGAATCACAGGATTTTCAGCGTCATTGCGGAGACTCGAACCTGGTTCCCCAGATTCGAGTTCAACCGCCCTAGCCGTTAGGCCAACTCCTCTCGCCTTTTTCCTTTCTATTTCAGATACAGGATAATCCTTTATACCGTATGTATTTCGAGTGCATGCACATTTTGTATGTACAATTGTGTCCTTATTAAAGGACTTGTTAGGAGTGGTACTAACCGGGCTGGTTCCCGTTTAGTACTGAAGAAGAGCCAATAGGGGAACGTCTCGAAACATGTTGACCCTATATTACTGAGATAATTAGACTCATTGAGGTCTTTTTTTTTACCAGTAATCACCCCTGATTTTAACCTCGCCAATCAGGAGCAGGAATAAAATAGTGGCCCACTGGTTAGACATTCTTAACTTCACTTTTTCCACTCCCTTCTACCCTTGTTTGATATTCAACCAGTAAGTGCTCCTACATAATCGCCGAGTCGCAGTACGCCTCAATCTGTAGTGGATTGGAATGAACCCCAATGATGAAGCATGCCACCTAGGGGCAACCCTGGTGGGTGAGGGGTCTCTAGAAAAAAAGCATGTATTTTTTTCAAAAACGAATGCAGTGGATTCTTGCTGTATCCGAGTATCATTTCCCTTGTGCAGGTTTTCTTTTGAAGTATTCAAATTTTTGTGTGAGGTTGGAGCAGAACAGGAAGTTGAGCTTCCTTCCGAGCAAGAAGTTGAACCTCTTTTAATATCCTTGGCTCCCAGATCTCCAGCAAGGATAAGGAAGGGCACTACTGCACCATCTTTTCCAAGCACCACTTCTGATAATAATGATAGGGACATAGAATGGACCCGGACAAAGACCAGGAGACAAGGTAGACAAGGGAAAAGAAAAGTTCCAGAAGTCTTAGACTTATGGAAGGGCATGAAGAGGAGGATGACAATGACGAGGTAGTCATGGTGGAAGGTGACACAGAGGAATCTGACATTGCTATTTAACCACCTCCAATGGATGTGGCACAGGTAGCATCGCCACCAGCTCCCATATTTTCAAAAGCCTAAGCTGAGGCCTGCACCAACCCCTGCCTCAGGAGAAGCAGAGAGGCAATCAACAACATGCCCAACTACCTCCAGTTCTTCTTCAGGCATTGGCACAGTAAAAAAGTACTCCTCCCCAGTTTGGGAGTTTTTTACAGTTAGCAAGGAGGGGGAGCACATTGCGGTATGCACCATTTGCCACACAAATGTTCATCGAGGTAAGATAGGTACACATTATGGTACTGGAGGCCAGATGACCCACATGAAAAAACACCACACAATCAAGTGGGAGGAGCACCTTAAAAGAATTGCTGAACGTGGTGGTGGTGGGGAGAGCTGGGGAACATCAACTACAAGTCTAATCATGATGGAAGGTGATGATGAGGAGGAAGAAGAAGGTGACATCTTCATGCAAAGCAGCCCTGTCCCTAGCAGTGTGCCAGCAGGATTACCCACCTCAGAGACTTCACAATGGCACAAGAAGACTCAGAGTGAGATGGAGACACCACGGCATATAGTGACTGCCCCACCACCACGGCACACATTGAGTCTACCACTAGCATCTACTTCTCAAAAGACGCCTGTGTCAGTGCCCCAAGAAAAGAACAAAATCCAGGCTACTATTATGGGCATGTTTAGGCAGGAGGGGCCCTATGAGCGAAACCACCCAGTCGCACGTGTTTGTACAATGTGAAGCTGGCAAAAATGTTAGTACTGGATCTCCTCCATTTTTCTTTTGTGAAAGGAGTGGGATTCTTAGAATTTGTGGCAGCCATCTGGCAAAAATGGAAGGTACCAAGTAGGGCCTATTTTGCCAGAGGAGCTGTTCCAGCGCTGCATGACGATTGCTGCAGTTGGTTGGACAAGATTTGCAGCAAAGTGTTATTTATACCATCCACCTGACGACAGACATGAGGACCAGTTGTCAGGCAACTGATTACATGTGCATCACTGCACACTGGATCTCTCTTGCAGGGATAAAGCAAAATATATCTTCAAGTCTTGGCCTTGAAGACAGTTTTAAGAGCATTCAACGGCATGCAATGGTGGGCATGTTTAAAATGGAGAAATCACATACAGATGTAAACATCTTGAAGGAATTTAACAGCAAGGTGTATGAATGGCTGCGACACAGAGGTCTCAAAATTGGATTTGTTGCCATGGATAATGGCAGTAAGACAGTCAAGGCCATGTCAGACGGAGGCTATTTCAGGGTCCTGTGTTTGGCCCATTCCATCAACATGGTGGTGCAAGACTTCCTCAAAAAGGAAGACATAGTCAGCAACATACTGACTACCTGCAGAAGAATCTGCACTAATTTGAGCCATTTTTTTAAAGCCCGGAAGCAGCTGCGGATTATTCAGCACAATAACAGAACACCAGTTAAAGCCCTGATGCAGGAGGTGCCAACACGTTGGAACTCCATCTTTTATATATTGTAATGTCTGTTTGAGCAGTACAAACAGATCAATGATTATGTCATTCAAAGAGGAGGGGATGCAGTTGGAAAAGCTATGACCATGGCTGCGGACAAATGGGGCCTATTCAAATGCCTGACACAGATGCTACTAACTTTTGAGGTTTTTATACGGGAAGTTAGCAAGGAGAACATAATGATGGGCCAAACTATTCCGCTGCTGCATCTCCTACAAAACCAGGTAAATAAGGTGTCTCAAAGGTTTACCCCCTGCAGGTGTGAATGAAAACACAAAAGTGTGCGCCTTGGTTGAGAAATTAGTCCTTTGCTTGGCTTCTAATATAAGGCTGCAACATGACATCATCGAGCCCAAAGGGTACACCTGTGCTACACTACTTGATCCATGGCACAAAACAAATTTGCCCACTTTCATTCTTTTTTCTGAAGGGAATGTTTTAAAATACAAATGATGGATTGTAAAGCAAGCCAGAGACTTGGAAGAACAAGGGCTGGAACTTCGAGTCCCCCCCTGCAGTTCTGGGGTGCACCCTTCAATTCCGGAGAGGGCAGTCTTGTCTCACAGCAGCCAACAACAGCATCAACCAGAACACCGGCAACAACAGCAACAGAAGGACCGGACCCAACCTCTGCATTGCATTGGTTACAATTGGCAGGGCTCAAGTCCAGTGCAGAGGCGATGGCAAAACAGGTTGAGCAAGTTGCAGCACCAATGACCATCCACAGGATGTTCCAGGAGTATCTGGATGATCCAAAAGAGGTCTATGTGAATCAAAATCCATTGATATATTGGCAAGGGCAATTGCGCCAATGGCCGGAACTCATCAGGCTGAAAAAAAAGTATTTGGCTTGCCCTGTTGCCAGTGTTTCTGTTGAACGTATGTTCAGTGCAGCCAGTGTGGTTGTCACAGTAAGAGGACCAGATTGACTATGCTCAAAATGAACCAACATTTTATACCACACAATTACACCCGTTCCTGAAACTGTAGCACAGGAGGACGAGGGTGATTGGTCCGAAATTGAATCAAATGAGTTAGCTGACCAACTTCTGGGTGAATTACCTGAGTTTGAGAACAAACTACTTCCCAACCTAAGTAGGCCAGTGCCCCCATAGAACTATTAAAATTAGCTCAAGGGTCATTATTATTTTTGTGTCAGATTTATGCTGCCCCGCCTTTTTATTAGTCACATATATATTGCTGGTTTGCAGTTGGACCAGTAATGCCTTCATGACATTGGGGACAATGCCTGCCCCCCTCGCATGCCTGTTGCCTATGCCTATCTCTTTTAGAATCACTTAGCAGTAGAAGAGCTGCCCCATATAATTATTTATTATCTACAAGACTGCTTGCCAATACCAAATTCCAATCTGTTGCCTTCATCAAAGATGATTGAACACCTAATACCTAAACTACCCATGATTGGTGTCAGGAATCAAGGGCCTCTGCGCCTTTCCACTGCGAAGTAAGGGAGGAAGACTACATATCCCATGGAGCCATCTGCTGGAGGCTCATGGGTTATAAACAGAGGTCGCACAAGGATTTCCGTGCGCAATTGTATTGTCAGAGTTGAAGGGTGATTTCCGGTCGCTTGGTGGAAGGGAGGGCTCCTCGACGCTGAGGCGGTCTTGTGGATGAGAGCGTTCCTCAGCACCTTCATGTCTTTTTTCTTCCTGAGGTAAGGAAGAAGAGAAGCAGAAGAGGAGCGGTTCGCTCTTTAAAACCATTCAAGGTTTCATTTCTCTAGAAACTTCGGAGCCCCAGTGTGGGGGGTTCTTTGTGCCAGAATGAGACAGCCTTGGAGGGCTGTTCGCTGCGGATAATATTTACTTTTGCCACTTTGTTTCATGCGCGGTGTTGCAGAAACGGAAGCAGTCTTTTATCATAGTGAAGAGCAGGCTATTCTTTTTCCACACACTGCAGTGCTCCCTAAAGAGAGAGGAGGGCCATAAATATCCACTTTAGACTTGAGTTGAATTCACAAACTAATTCCTGGATTGGGGACAATTTATTTCTTTTCAGCACATCTCTTGGTTTTTTATTTCCTTTGGATACAAACCCCCATTTGCATATATCATTTGTTATCTTTTGATCTGAACTCACATGGGGGTTTTCTATCCCTTATGTTGGATTAGCGTTTATTATGAGCGTGAGGACTAGGAAGAAATACGAAACTCTGAATGTTTACTAGGATTACTCCTTGTTCCCAAGAAGTTTCCTTACAAGACTTTGGTAGCCCATTTGTGTTCTACATGTCGATGTTCTGTTATATGTTGTGTGAGGTATGTATGAATGTGGATTAGTCTTGTTACTATCTTTATTGGTGTTGTGAATGTGAGCAGGAACGATGAGTGTAAATCTTTCTGTTTTTGTGCTTAGAGGTTTCAGCAGGCAATCAGGTGTTTAATATCTTGATGTGTGTGGTGGAATACTAGGAAGCAGGGTCTGACTGGTTACCTAAGGTATATACAGATGTACAAGAGAGACTTACCTGAGAGTAGTATTTGTGCTCGGAGTTAATGTGTGTTTCTTTGTTCCTGCAGATGTCAAACTCCCTGCTGTTCCCCTTCCCAATACCCTTTCCCTTGCCTGCTCTCCCTTTGCTCTGTATTTGATTATTCTCAGAGTCGGGGCTAACAGGAGGTGGACCCCTTTGTGCATCATTCCAATTCGGAAGAGATTTGGTTTGGGGATCCGACAGATCCGACAATTGGATTAGAAAAGGTAACCTCAACTATTGCAACGGTGAGTGATGATTTAAGTTGATTGATGATTCATTTGGTGGCAGGCAGTGATGGAGGGTGTTGAACTGTATTGTGGGAACTTTCATGAGATGACAGATTTGCAATATTTGAGGCCTGAGGGATTTCCCCTGATTAGCCTTCACAAACTTACTTAGCATAAATAAATTTACCTGTATGGTCCTCCCCTATGATCCTTCAGTTTTTTTTATCATCTAGGATGGCTGCCCCAGACATTTTTTTTTTTTACAAGACTGCCAAATTTCAATCTTTTGCTTGCATTAAAGGGGAGAAAGTGTACCTACCTCCATTGTCGGAGTCGAACAGGTAACCGTTGCACCAATAAGTGATCAGATTATCGAGTGTCTGTGAGTGATGATTGATGTAGAGGCTGAAAGTAAGGGAGGGCGTGTTGAACTGTAATATGGGAAATTTCTTGAGATGATTATTGATTTGCATTGTTTGGGGCTTGAGTGATTGGTGCTCATTTTTTCCGCCGTGGGTGATCATTTCTCTCACACTTAGCCAGATTTACTTGCAGGATGTTCTCTTTTATTCTGGTTCCTCAGAGACCAGGACAGTCACATTAGTTAACAAACAAGAACCTATGCAAAATACTGCAATTCTGTTTCTCTACTTGTTCTTCAATAGCAGTGCACTCCATGTCCATATTGCTAGGGTCATCATGATTCATGATGATGACTGGTCTGGACCATTTTTACTTGGAGTCCTGAGGAGGATCATGGAAGGACTCAGGGAGGGAGCTGCAGGACTACCTCATCAAAAGCTTGAAGCAAGAAGGTATTGAATATCCACTTCAGTTCAAAGGTAAACAAAAAGTCTGAGGCCTAGTATTCAGCTTTGTGGAATAGAGAGAGGTGCGTTTGTGAAATGGTGTGTGTGTGTGTGTGTGTGTGTGTGTGTGTGTGTGTGTGTGTGTGTGTGTGTGTGTGTGTGTGTGTGTGTGTGTGTGTGTGTGTGTGTGTGTGTGTGTGTGTGTGTGTGTGTGTGTGTGTGTGTGTGTGTGTGTGTGTGTGTGTGTGTGTGTGTGTGTGTGTTGGACTTGTAGCAAAAGTGAAACTCCCCTTTTGTTTTTTTTGCTCAGCCTCTGAGTCTTCTTGATACACTCCTAATGAAACTTACCTTCCTTCTGTCCCTCTTATTGACTCTAAAATACAGTTTTTCTTTTACAATTCACAGGCCTTCTTCTAGTTTCCTTCACAAACGAAAGGTGAAATCTAGCTGAACTCAAACACACTTCTGCTTACCTACCAGACTAGTGCAGTCAGGCCCCAAAGAGTGGACATTCCTGCGGAGAATGTAGATGCACCATCCAATTTTGCAATACAGTATAATTTTTATTTTAACAATCATATTAACTAAGAGAAGTGGGTGGGTTAACTCCCCAACCTAGAAGACAGAGCATTTAGATATCTGATAACTTGGGTCTTGGGGGCAGAAGGACTGTTTGCAATGCATTTATCTGTACTCTGTCATACTCATTCCTTTATTTCCTTCTAAAAACAGATTGATGGTGAAAGATGGCTGCTGCTTCTTGCCCAGATGAATGTTGTCCTTGTGTTGCATTGTTTGTCTTTGTCAAACCTTTCCCCAAATCCCCTTGCCCATCCATTCATAAAACCCCTAAACCTCTTCCCCAAAGCTATGTGATTTATTGAGGTGTGGCTTAAATTACACCATCAATGTATCACTCACTTGGTGGGGTGGATGTGGTAAAAGCAACACCAACTGACTGTAGAATCTTCTAAGCAGTAGCCGACACCAGCCCATTACCAACCCGTGCATTAAAAATGATCCAAATTTTAGATAGAGAATGAAGAAGATCAGTCGTCAGCATCATCATTCAGGCCTTGTGTTGCCTAACCGTAAATGCCTAGCCTAAGCTTGTCCACTCCTGACTTTGATTCCATTTTTTATAACTTGAGGATTTCACAAATAATACTGCTAGCTCCACATTAGCCAACACTTACTAGTATTGCTATTTATTCATTTTTTAGCACAATCAGGCATTCTCATTGTGTCATCATCACAGAGTGCTCAGGTGGTGTCAATTCTTTGTAAATCTTTGATAAATATATAACCCAATAGCTCAGTCTGTCTACTTCCATTTAGTTGCCTACGATGGATAATGAATCAATCATTCAGATCAATCCTACAGTTGGAGCTCACCTGGGTGGAACTGGAAGTGGGACATCGCTCGTGAAGTTGTGATGCCTCTCCTTTTTTTTTTACTTAGTAAGAAAGTAATTAACTGCTACTGTTTTTTATCTAGATAGTTGTACACAATATAGGTCACCATGGTAGCATTCCCCATAATGGTCCAGATAGTTAGAGAAGTATAAGTCTAGACTCTATAACTAAGTGCTACGCTCTCTCTTAAATTACAAGCACATAAACAGGCTGTGTAAAACTACTTGAACGCAGCAGTGCAAAGTAAAAGTAAAATAAACTACTTCAGGCATAAATTTCGATCGAACATTTTTTTTCTCCTTTATTTATTTACAAAGAACCACACCCCCTTAACACAAACAACATGCCCACCCCTCTCTCCCCAAACAAAACTGACCAAAACCCCAAAACTCAAAATGTCCAAGAAAAAGTCTCTCCAGTCCCTTCCCTACCCAGCCCCAACAAGCAACAAATCCCTCCCACCAAAACAACAAATTTTAAAAAGGGCTAGAAGAATTCATTTTGCATGTCGGTCCAGAGCTGTTCCATGCTCTGCTCCATTCTGGTGAGCCGACCCTCTGTGGTGTCTAGCTGCTTCAGGATGTGGTGCAGCAATGGCCTGTTGTCAGTGTGGTGGGGTGGCAGCAGTTGCTGGCTGCAGCGCTGGCAAGGGGATGGCCAGGAGGCTGGAAGCTGAGGGGGACCGGTTGCACTGGGGCCCGGCTGTTGTGCATTCATTTCCTCCTCCTCCTCTTCTAGGACCACCAGCCACCAGTATTCCAGCTGGATACACAGCAGCCTCTGCCGCCACAAATGAGCCGCTATCTCCTGCCTGTTGGGTGATCCAGCTGGACCAGCAGGAGCAGCTATATTGAGAAAAACAAAAAAGACAAATTGTAAATAAGGCTCTGGGCAAACAATTGTTTTAAATTACTGGGCGGCACAGAAGCAGTACATTGTTGGTCCCTTACGGCCATTGGAAATTATTTGATGTGATTATGATGAGGAGCGTCACAAGGCAAACTTTATGTTTTATCCACACATGTTGCCAAACATAAAAAAGTACTGACTGTGTGGCAGAAAAGTATAACAGGCAGAGAATAACATCACAGGATTTTTAAAAAAAACAGTGATTTGATTATTTTTTTTCTAAAGGCTTTTCAAGTAACTATAAACCGAGTCAGACATGTTGTGTTGAAAAATTAAAGGACTTCTCATTAACGAGTATTGCACTATCTAGAGTACAAGTTGTGTGTGGTGGTAAAATAATGAAACCATGCTCATTGCTAGCCAGTGTCTCGGCTAGGTTGCTACTGTCTGCAGCTATAGTTGACAATTATCTATTTTTAATTCCAATGGCCCTGCTCTTCGCCAAATGCATTTCTCTTTCTACCCTGTCTCCAAGGAGGCAGATGAATAATATAATGTACTGCACTACAGGTAAAGGAAAGGCTATATAGATGTTATTTGGCACATTCATCACTGTGTATCCCATACGCCAAAATTGACATCAAATCATGCACTTGCTTCCACTTTACTCTGTGGCCTCGCCCGCCACCATGTATTGCCAACAAATGAAATTGCTGGGAAGTAAGCAAGGAAAGGAAACTTGATTTTCTCTACTGCAGGGGGTAGGGTAGAGGGATTAGATAGGTAGGGTAGAGCTTTTTAATATATAATAGAGGGGCCACTACACTGATCATCGATTCATCGTCTTTGGCTTATTCAGTTACGGTACAATTCGAAAGGGAAAAATCTGAACAAGTGTACATTAAATCTGTTATGGGAAACCATTAAATATATTCTGAAATCCCTTCACATGGGTATCACACTAAATGTGGCACATGCCAGGAATGGATTTTCCAATTTGGTAGGCTGGGACCGAAGAACTTAGAAAAAAATAAAATACTAAGAGGTGACTGAGTGGGTGAAGGGACAACATACCTTGTGTGTTCAGTTTGCAATGCATTGAAAACATTGTAAACACCGCATTAACTGAAGCAGATGCACATTACACAGCCAACACTGCAGTCACTAATTGATTGGTTCATACTGCACTTCAGTCATAGTCAGCAAAAATGCCATGGGCGGGGAGGGGGGGATGATGAATGATGGGTAGGATAGATCTGGCTCACTTAACTAATACAGCGAGTCAAGGAAGGAGAAAAAAGAATACAAATAAATAACCCCCACTTGGAACCATAGCTTTGAATGATATTGATAACCCTACATAAACCAAGTAAGCAAAGTAGGTGAGCAGCATGCTCCTCATGAGAAGAAGAGCTGCCATACGTGTTCATCCAACCAATCCACATATTCATTCATCCTTTCATTCTGATTCACACATAGCCACCATGATTAAGCTTTACGTTCTCCCATCCAGTCTTTCACCAAAATTTCCAATCCATTATCCACCCATTCAACAGCAACATTTTCTTCAAACCCTCCTTTCGCCCATCCATCCCTTTACCCGTCCATGTACCCTTTCACCCACCCACCCTTTCAATCATATACCATTTCCTTTCTTTTAAGTTACCTTCCATTCTTTCATGTGTCCCTCAAGCCATCAAAGCTCATTATGTGAGATTTTGCTGAGTTGCAGATAGAAGAGGCCATAATAATAACTCAACCACTGATGTGGCTGACAAAACTGGGGGGGGGCACTTCACGGTAATTTTTGATGACGACGAGCGACAACATGGCAATAGCTAGTGAGCATAGTAATTGAAATAAATTATCTGACTTACCAGTGCCCGTCCCTGCTGCTGCTTCTCCCCCTCCAACTGACCCGTCTCCTCCTGCAGTGGCACTGGAGCCGGCATCACCGATGTTCTGTGTGGTTAGAATAAAGCTTTACACATAATTTAGATGTCAGATACACAACCCCAAATACAACTGCAATGCAACACTACAGCTCAGTTAGCACGTCAGTATCTTCCAAATATCACACTGGGCATTTGATTGGTTGGTTCACAAAGTTAGACAAGCGAGGCGTGGAATAATGGTCAATGAAAGACATATGGTGCAGGTTGGCAAATGTAATAGGAGTGGGACCACGTACATTTTTTCCGGCCTTGCTGCACTATCATGGGAAACTGCTGGTATACTGTAACTATATAAATGAATGAGTCTGCAGCACACTAGATTGGGAGGGGTGGTCCATGATGACCATGGCCACTTTCTCGTGAACCGAACTGTGTTAGAGCTAGGCATAAGCAGGAAAACGAAAGCCATCTCAACAAACATTCATAGAGATTTTTATTTAGAATACAAGCTTACTTGGCCCTACTATCTGAATCTTCATGATAGACAGCACCAATATTCCAATACCCCAAGATTCTACCCTTAGAAGTCCACAACAATTATAAAAGGACTTACTGGGATCAGGAGGGTCCTCAACAGTGGCGCTGGTGGTCGAGGCCAGCTAACCAGCTTCTCCCGAACCATCAGAAACTTATCTTTTCTAGCACTTGGGTGCTGCTGATGAAAGAAATTAAATAGATAAATAAAAATAGATTAGTGAATCAGTTAACAATCTCCAAAAAATGTTTTATGAAAAGCAAATGCAGTCTCATACTTAGCTAAAACAGATCACCTATAGTACTACTAGTTTCAACTCAAGTCTATTGACTGTCATTAAATCCATATTCCAAATTTCCTTAACAAAAACTACATTTGGAACTAATGTATTACTGTGAATGATCTTTGATTCTATTCCCATTTCTCAACACCCTTGACGGACCAACTCAGTCCCTTTTTTGCAATGCATAGTTGCATACTTCACATCCCTGTGAATTCCATTAAATAACCTGGAACTGTACGAGCTACATAAACAAAGTCACAGGGAGAATGCGCTACTCACTGATAAACTAAAGTGACAGGAGAACAGTCTGAAAAGGCTTCCTAATTAATCAGCCAAAACGAGCACCTGATGAGTGAGTTTGGGTAGCGCTGAGCACCTGCCTGGCAGAAACTAGAAATTGGATCACACAATAATATACCAGCGTAAACTAAACATAACTTACTTCTGAGTGTGAGCAGCATGCTATTCAGAATTTTTTTGTAGCATTGTAGAACACAAACACAACAAATAATTAATACTCACCGAGTCCCGGAATCTTGAAGTCTATCAAGTCATACAGGTCCAGAATGTCTGCCCAGCACTGCATCAGCTGCTGGGCAGTGGCCAAACCTGGCTGGTGCGCCGCATGTATTGGCACACCATTCCCAGTGCCACGGATTCTCACACTGGGGGTAGTCGCTACCAGGCCTGCCGCCTGCTGCCAGCATAGATGGGAGGTGGCGCTGCACAAAACAACTAGGGCTGCCACCTCCTCTTCTCCATAGATCACCCGGGGATGCGCACCTGGGCGGTGGCGCCGCCCGCAAGGATGTCATCCCTCTGCCATGGTGCAGGGTGGGGTAGAAATAAAAAGGAAAAGGAACGGAAAGTAAAGAAAAAGAAAGAAGAAAAGAAGGGGAAATAAAGAAAAAAGTCACAAAAACATGAAAATATTGAGATAAAAATGTTAGATACACAAAGACATACACTATTATAAAAAATTGAAATTAGGGGTAGAAAAGCAATAAAGGAGGAGGATTAGAAAGATTAAGGACAGATAAAATTTAGGGCCAGCACCATAACAGAGAGCAGGAAAAAAAGATAGCCGTGCCCATGCGGACTGTGTGGGGCTGTTCACAAGAGATTTAGAATGCAAGAACACACTTCAGAACCGCGTAGTGCCATTCACGTGTGATTTTGGAGCATGCGGACGCATGCTGTATTCCCAACGAAAGGCGAACAGGCGTGCCAGCAACCTCCACCCACAAGCAGAACTCCAAGCAGCGTGGCAGAGGTTTTTTTTTTTTACTTTGGCGGTATTCCACGTAGTAGGACTCCGCGAACTCCGCTCACCCCTTCTAATCACCTTCCCAGTCACAAAAGCTATTTTCAGGAATAGGGAATTATTTGCCCCCGATATGTTTTCCTGAAAAAGAGTCTCAAGAGTCAGACAGATAGGCTGGCTATCAAAGAGTGAATGGGGAAGTGATGAATGGCTCACCCTGTGGGTACTGTGCCCCTTTTCCGTGGTCATAGGTTGAAATACAATGATTCATTTGGGTCAATCTGGACTCATTTGATGTGCGCAATAGTATTTGTCAGTTAAATTAATTGCCAGTACTACAAATAATGTAATGCACTAATACTGCCCAGCCACCACATGTTGTGCAAAAAACAGAAAAAGTATTTACTTCATATGTATGCAACATCTAAAATAATATAACGTGTGCTGTTCAGTGATCACACAGTAAAACAAGCATTTGCAATGTAATAGGTCTTGTATTAGTTAAATGTAGAGCTATTGGCTTTGCAAATGGAAAAGAAATGCTGAGTCCGCCTGCCTTTGTTTTTTTATTAATTGACATTTGTAGCACTGGCGGCATGCTGCACTTTAACTTTAGATGTTTAAAGCTAAAGCACGGCGTGCCGCTATTGCCACAAAAGTAAAAAAATAGAAAAAAGTTATGCGGCCGCTGTATTTCTTTCTATTTATTTACTATTGTAGCAATCGCGGCACGCCACGCTTTAGCTTACTATGTTTAAAAGTACAGCACGGCGTACCACCATTGCTATAAAAGTAAATAAATGGAAAAGAAATGCGGCGTCTGGCCGCCTTTGTTTATTTATTTATTGACTTTTGTAGCAAGTGCGGCACGCCAGGCTTTAGCTTTAGATGTTTTTTGGTAAAGCGCTGGGTGCTGACATTGACACAAAAGCACGGTGTGCCGCTTTTGCTACAAAGGTCAATAAATAGAAAAAAAGTTTTGTGGGCGCCGTATTTCTTTCCATTTATTTACTTTTGTAGCAATGCGGCACGCCACGCTTAGCTTAACCCCTTCCATGCTGCGCGAATTCCGCCGCTGTGCTGACGGTTTCTTGCGCGGGCGTGGTCATGACGGAACGGTTCCGTCATGAGCACAGCTCAACCGTGGCTCATGACGGAACCGTTCCGTCATGAGCACCGAAGGGGTTAATATGTTTAAAAGTAAGCCACCATTGCGATAAAAGTAAATAAATGGAAAAGAAACGCGTCATCCTTCCGCCTTTGTTTTTTTATTTATTAATGTTCTTAGCAATGACTAAACGCCGCGCTCTCTCTTTAGATGTTTAATGTGCCAACATTGCCACAAAAATCAATAAATTAAAAAAAAAAACGTATGCCTGCCACGCTGGGAATTAAAATTGTTACTTAGCATGCTAATGCAACAGAAACCTTTGAAAAACACACCTAAAATTACAGGAAACAATTACAAGAACAATATGTCAGGGAAGTGTGGTTCGGGCTGTGTGTAGCTGTTATGCCTGCAGCGACAGTCATGCCGAAGAAGTCATCAAGAAAAGAGTGCTCACAAAGTGTAAATAAAAAAAACATGCAGAGTAACAACTCATGTAATAGGAGCAGACCTTATGGGAGGTTACAAGAGTAGAAAAGGAGAGACTAAGGGTGGACTAGTAAGTAAGCAAAGTAACCAAACACAATGAAGCATTTACAAACGACAGTCACAAGAGCCAATTGAAAACATGGGCTGGCAATGGGCAGAGTTTCAAGCCCATATCCTAAACACAGCATGTCTCAAAGAGACAGCACAAGCACTGCCTAGGCGAGACCTAAAAATGACAAGTGAAAAGTGTATTTACAAGAAAATCCAACGGACAGAAATAATCCCAAGGGGAAAAAGTGTCCAATATTTCACAGTACCCAATCATATTTAATACCTGGAGGGATCCTCTAGTCTAACTGTAAATGTGTCGATGATGTTTCCATCTTTTCCATGGCACATTAGGTGTCTAATGCCGGAAACCTCAAATTCAGTATTCATAATATTGGTAACCAGTGTAAGGTTCACTGGCAGACAGTCTATCTTTTCTTCTTGACAAGGCAGGAGTCTAGTTTCCTTATTTTTCACTAATGGAATTGTGCTTGTGCGCTATGTAAGTGTCAAATGACAACATTAAGAATAACAATAATAAAAGCTGGGATGCCTTATAGTAATACATTATACAGCATGATTTTTTATCGATTGTTGTGTGTGGGATAGGTGCCAATGTTGGTTGGAAATTGTAATAGGTTAGTGGCTCCAGCTATGTTGCTACATTTAAAGTTTGCATCTTTTCTGGGTTTTGTTTAGGGCGATTCCTTCTCTTTTATAGGTTGGACATGTGTAGACATTAAACTGAGTGATGTGAGTCATCAGGGGAAGGGCTGTTGACTTGCTGGTTATTTGCATGTTGTCTGCATAGTTGGACGTTGTTAGGTCAAATACATTATTAGGTCAGATTGCTGGAGAAATGCAATTGCTGTGTTAGTGAGAGGAGGGGATTTGATGGAGAGTTAAGTTAGGTGACCGTGGTCTGGACCAAGGTCACCTAACTGGCATCTGAATTGTCAAGTGCCTAATGTGTGATATATGATCTCTCATAAATTAAAGATGTGGGATCTTGAAATCCAAGATCCCCACATCTGAAAAATAGGGTATATTGGTTTGACTGTTTTAAAGGTTGCTGCCAAGACTAAGAGGATGAGGAAAGCTTGTAATGGGTATGTGGCTGAGTCTTTGGTGCAGTGGTCTAGGAAATAGGTGCAGTTGTTACTGGTTTGGTGGGTTGTGTCAAGGTATTTTTGTATTACGTTGGTAGAAAATTGTTCTGAAGGATTTTTCAGTTTCTAGTAAAGGTGAATAGAGTTGATCAGTATCTTCAAGTCACTGAATTTATTCACTACTTTGAAAATCCCTTTATGGTCGGTGTGTGGAGAGCATACTGCTGATTTGAACTGTGTACCAAATTCCGTTTTCTATAATGGTGGTGTCCGATGACAGCCACATCCACGCCAAATTTTCTAGATAGCCATATGAAATACATTTGAAATAGAATTAATCTAAATTGAAAGCATTACGTAGTCAGGGTATCCTAAAAATGTGGTTGTCCCTCATGGTTCTACGCTGTGCACATATATTCTACACTTAGGAGCCCATTAGGATGGCGGGCGGCTTGAGTCCGCCCGCCATCCTGGCGGTGCTGGGACCAGCCGCCAGACATGTGGCGGTCCCACACCACTGATTAGGATGAGACTACCACCCTGGCATATTTGACATTGCGGCGGGTGCTGCTTAGAGCAGCACCCGCCGCAATGCCAAATTGACATGTTGTGCATTCCCATGCACAATGTGGCAGGCACTGCGTGGTGCTGCCACCATGTGCATGGGAATGCAGGGGGGTACCATGGGTACCCCCCAAGTGCACCCCCAGGGGGACCCGCAACAGGCCCCCAAAGCACATCCCCGCCAGCCTTTCCATGCCGGCATCACCGCCATGGAAACATGGAAAGGTCTGTGAAACCAGGCATCATAATATGGATGGTGGTGCCTTCTAGGCACCGCCACCATATTGTGCCCCAGCTCCGCCTGGCCGGCAATCGGAACGATTGTCGACCGGCAGAAAAGTGGTGGACGCACTTTGCGTCGGCTGGGATACCCCCGCCATAATCATCAAGTTGGGATGGCGGGCGGATCGCCACCGTCGAGCCGGCAGTGGCGATCAGCCCGAATGCCATCCTAATGACCTCCCAAGTTGGGATGGCGGGCGGATCGCCACTGCCGAGCCGGCGGTGGCGATCCGCCTGCCATCCTAATGATCCCTAAAGTTTTCTTGGGAATTTTATTGTGTCCTACTTGAGATTTCTGATTGCCACATTCATTCCAATAACCTCTTAGACGTCAATGGGTAAACAAGTGAGGTTGTGAAGCAATTGCAGTGTTTTGAGTATTCTTGAGCGTGTGATGTTATCAAAGAGTTTGGTGCAGAATAGGACTTTAAAGAGGTTTCCGGTGAGCCTGATTGTATTAGCGTTCGAACCTGAGCTGTTAAAGCAGTTGGCGAAGTTTCTGGAGACTATAGTATTTCATAATTGCCTACTAGTTGTCTCAGTGAGGAGTTTTATTTTGGTAGTCTGTAGACAGTAGGAAGAAGAAAGTGGGTCTTTGTGAGGTGAGGAAGTGGTGCCACAGGGACTTGCATTAATGGGGTGAATGCATTGAGGAGTTTTGTGACAAATATAGTGGAACGAGGCTGAAGGCTGAGTTCCTTTATAAGGTAATGGAACTCCAAGGTGACTTGCAATGCCTTGTTATGTACAGCATGGGGTACTTTATTCCTAATAATACATGATCCCACAAACCACTCAAATCCTTGGTGCTTAGCTCTTTCATATGAAGAATAAAAATAGTATCTTTAGTGCAAAATTAAACACATCAAAAAGCTGTTAGATATCTGCTGCAAAAAGACATTAGAAGCAGTTTAATAAAAAGTTCATTTAAAAAAAAGAAAAAGTGCAGTGGAAACATGCAGAAGGATTCTCATTTTTCCATAATTGCCTTTGGTGCAGGGCTGGCTTTAGGGCAGTGCGATGGTGCGGCAACACTGGGCCCTGGCCTGGGGGGAGGGCACTGACCTGGGGAGAGGGCACTGACCTCCGGGGGTAGGGAGGGCAGCTGTGTTTAGCAATAACTTACAATTTAAAAGCACCTGCTACAGAGTTCCTTGTGCATCCAGCTTTCAGGTAGCAATACAAATATTCAGATAACTGTTTTGACTAATGTTCCTGCTAGAGAGAGAGAGTTATGAGTTTTGTGTAGTGACAATTTTGACTCACCCTAAAGTAGCACAGAGGGTTAATATGTCTGCTGCAAAGAACAGATCTGTTTTTTATTTGGATAGCGGAGTGGATTAGTAAAGCTAGCCAATACCAGTGCTTTAAAACAAATGACATGCATGGTTGAGAGGGGTTATTAAGAGATGAGGGGCACGTTTGCGGAGTGGTAGTGAGGGATTCCGGGGTGGGGAAGATTGTCGCACCAGGTACCACCAGTGCTAAAGCCAGCCCTGCCAAGGAGTGCAAAACAAAAATCATGTTCTCATAAATATCTCCTTTCTTCCTGCCAATGTATAGCTAGAAAAACAGAGCAGAGAAAAGAAAGAAAAGCCACTTTCACTTTTCGTTCCTTAAATAAGCTGCTTTAATTATGCTCCGTGACATGACATGCCTTTTTCTCCTGGCTGCTGGCATTGTGAAGTCATAACTCAACTGTACTACGTTATTACAGTTGAGGTATGATGTCATTTCCTTATATTTGGTGACTGGGTGTGTCACAAGTCACCGCTTATAAAGAAATAAGAGGCAGATTTTTTTACAGGAATCACAGAATCCCATGTATTATACATATATTATGTATAACGTCATGAAAAATGGCTAAAAGTCATCTACAATTCAACTCTAGGCTAGGAGAAATATGTCTATGTTATAAGTGTCTTTCATGATGAATCTCTGTAGCCTCAAACTGAAAAGGTTGAAGACTGATGTTCTGCTACTTGGAGCTAGCTACAGAGCTTGTGACATTCACACCATACCTAAACCCTCCCCCAGTGTTTGATGATACCTTCTGAATTGCTAATAAAGCCAAAAACATGAGGTGAATTGGTTCTCCAAACTTAGGTTCAGTGATTTGATCATCCTGGGCTGGGATCAAATTAATTCTTCCCAGTTAGCCATCAGACCCTTCATATGCAGATTGTTGGAGTAATGAGGAATGCTAAACTGCACTGTACTAATGCATTTATGGGGGTTTGCCCACATTGATGGACTTTAAAAAGTTAGCTATGACAAAGCATAGGACAGAAGGGGTGGTGTCTAAAATATATAAATTGTTGTTGGGCCAAATATTTCTACATAAATGGCAATGCACGTTGAACTGTTAATGGATGTTAGGTATGAACATAGCAGAAGAGGCATGGAATGATCTATGGACAACAAATCAGTTCTACATAGAGAATCCTCTCTGAAAACAATGATGGACTGGTATATGACTCCAGACAGACAGAGTTAAATGTTGAGTGTCGCTAACAGCAATAGGCGGAGGTAATGTGGCAAAACCAGAAGCTTACTTCTTGTGTGGGGGAAATGTCCAAAATTAGAGAGTTATTGGAAAGAAGTTCTGGTTGTTATTGAAGAAATAATTGGGTTCCACGGGCCCACAGAGACTTATGTGGTACTGCTGGGACTGAGGCTGAAAGATTCAACAGGGTTACGAAAGGAAGAATGCCTCATAATATTCAAGTTGCTAGTAGTGGCATAAATAGTATTAGCAAAACACTGGAAGCAATGGCCCACGATAAAAAAAGGTCCATTAAATTCAATAAAACCATGTACTTGAATGATTATCCTGGCATTTTATTCCTAACAAAATGGCAACCAGTGCTCGATGGAGAAGGGCTGCAGAGATGTCACTTGTCCTCTTAAATTGAGATCCTTACGTTGATTGATAACAGATGAAAGCCTGCAATAAGTATTGTATCAAGTATACAGGAGAACGGGGCACGTGTACAAAAAACAAGTTTGATGGTGGGATCAATTGCCAAAAGGGAGGGACGGGATAACGGTATAAGTTGTTGTTTGGATTACTGAACATCAAATATGTGAAGTGGAAATAGAAATGACACAATGTGTGACTAGCTGCCCCAAGATATTCACTCCCTACCGCTCCCAAGCCAATATTGCCGACCTACTCTGAAGCTGTAACACCCCAACATTATCGACCCTCCCTACTGTCAACACCCCAGACAACTCAAACCTACACCAAATTTGAATTATTTCATTGACTGGATCCAAACCCCAGTCTCCCCAAAGCAGACACTGGCCAACAAAAATGTCCTCTCTATTGCAGCATAAAACCAGACACTCCTTACACCAAATCATATATGCTGCATGCATCATAACTGCAGATCAGTAATGAAACACAAGCTTCAAAACTCTGACACTATTACATACTATAACGTAGACCTATGAATTCTTGCAGTCCTAGTTCAATGACCCATCCCATACTTGACCTTTCTCTTCCTCCGAACGACTCCATTATCAGATGTGACAGAGTAGGTACAGTTGGGGAAGCTTGGCTGCCATCTTCAGAGACACTCCACAATTCAAAGAGCTTCTAGTGGCACCTTTGCCACACTCCAGGGCCTTGTCTTGGAACTATGAGTAAAACACAAGTGCCTGTTTAGACTTAATGTCATGTATCACCCACCAGCTGAAAACTCGACCCTTATCGAAGAATACATTGATCTTGAAAGTGACCAATCAATACAAATCGACAAAGTGATCTTTCTAGGTGATTTTTATCTTCACTGGAGCAACACAGATGACTCCTCGCTCAACCAGCTTGCCAACTTCCTCTCCGCAAAGGATCTGGTACAACACAACCTTAAAGCAACGCACAAGAAAGGCTCTATACTTGATCTAATAATCTCTGAATGCGACCTGCACTTAGTCAATAAACCCATTCCTCCAGACTGGCCAACCACTTTCTTATTCCTTTCTCACTACAACTCTCCTACGCTGTGACTAGAGGCCAACCAAAAAAAGCGACCCCCTGGTTTTGCAACATCACAAACATCAATATAGTGCATTCAGAAAATTTGCAATGAAGGTACTTCCTCCCATTAGTCCCAACTCTGATGTCAATGTCTCCACTGCCCACTGCTTCGATAATCTGTTTTCTTGACAAGGAAGCACCACTCCAAAGCAAAAAGAAAAGACCAACAGCATCTGCTCCTTGGTTCAATAAGGCCCTATACAAGGAAAGAAAATCTTTGAGATCTCAATATAAGAAATTGAAACAGGCACCTTCCACCAATAATCTGGAATGCCTCTGCAACACAAGATCACTTTACCAAAATCACATATTTTGTGAGAAATCAAATCACTTCAGAGCCCTTCTTGACTCAGCCAAGAATAGACCAAAACAACCCTTAAATTTGAACAAAACAGCCACCAGCACTCCCATTCCCGTTTCCACGAAACTTGATAACTTATTCAAGAAAACAGAAGAGTTTGTACAATTGTTTGACTTGAAGGTGAAATTGCTCCTATGTCAAGATGATTAACCTATCACCACAACGGTTTCCAAAGTCAAGAACCTGTGGCAATCCTTTGACACTATTGAGGAGAACGTCCCACTTATGAACATCATGAAAACCAAACCCTTAAATCATTTTGTGGTCCCTATTCTGAGTAACATTTCCAAAGATCTTTACACACACATGCTCCCTACTGGCCAAGGCCAGTAAATCTTTCACTCAGCCTAGGATCTTTTCCTCGTTCTCTCAAAACTGGCCAAGTCACCACACTTCTCAAAAAACGCTCAGCAGGTGCAAATGAGCTCAATACCTTTTGCCATAATACTAACCTAGCCTGTCTTGCAAAAATCATAGAAAAATGTGTAGCAGAACAACTAACCCAACACATCAAAGACATTAACCTTCTGGAAAAATTCCATTGTGGCTTCAATCATTGATGCAGTACCAAAACAGCACAACCTCAGGTGGTGGACTAAACTCTTAAAGTCCTAGACTCAGGCACCTCCTGTCTCCTTATTCTCCTCGACCTTCCAGCAGCTTTTGATGCAGGAAATCATTGTAGGCTTCTAGACATACTAAACAATTAGATGGGTGTGGTGTCCTCAGCCTTCTTGTCAGCCACTGACTCCAGGTTCTGGAATGTGGTGAAGGTTGCCTAGCACTGTTTGAACGGATTGTTACAGTTATCTCTGTCTTACTGCTGGATGGGGTCTCAATGATTCCAGCTGCTTAATAATGTCTCTCTCTCTCAAAATTTACTGACTCTGGATTTCATTATCAGAGAGACCGACTTCTACATTTTGGCAACGATTTGCCTACGCATCTCCTAAGACCCCAACAGCCAACATTTTACAACAAAAGCTCAATCGCTGCAAAAACGAAGAGGGATCATCTTACCTGCCTGCACGTCCCTCATATGCTGTTCTTCTTCGCCTCGCTGAGCATTGGTGGCTCCTGAGCAATCCCGTCTTCCACTGGATCTTCCTAGCTCCCAAAAAAGGTTTTGGAAGGTTCACCGAGTTCCTCACATCGAGGGAGGTTTGTCGCTCTGCTTGTGTGCACCGCTGGTTCCTTGGTTCTTCTGCCTCGAGGTATGTCTGCTGCGCTTTGTTACCTCGTCTTTTGAGACGCCGCTCTCTGCTCGCCGGCCCTTGCCTGACTTGCGTCATTGCCTGGCCTCTTGGGCCTACCTCTGGCAGTTCTTGCCTCAACATCATCCCGCGCATACGTTGTGGCCATTTTGAAGTTTTGCCTGACTTCCTCACAGCTCTTCTACGTGAGGCAGGTCTGGAGCCTTTGTGACGTCAGTGGAGTGCAACGTCTCTCTAGCCCCTTCGACACACATGTTGCGTGCAGCGTCTTCCTTCTTTGTTGCCGGTTCCCTTGGCAATCACAGGATTTACAGTCGTACCCTGTTTCACGCGGCGAGCTTCAGCTGTTTTCTCCCAACGCTGATGACTTCAGCTCAAGTGCGCTCAGCTGTGTTCATCACAACACCGACAATGCTGACACGCACAGCTTTTGCCTGCATTCTCGCCGGGTCAGTGTAACTCTTATGCGCTTAACTCTTTGCTCAGCATTGTTCGTCACAACTCCGACATCGCTGACACGCACAGCTTTTGCCTGCATTCTCAGTGTGTCAGTTATTGTCTTTTCTACAGTGCATTTGCCAACAATTTACTTCTTTTGGATTTACAGGTTCGACCAGCTCACATCTCTATTTCACCTACACCGACACGCACAGCTTCCAGTTGTCTTATAGCGTGTCCGCCATCTTCTTCACAACGCTGATACGCACAGCTTACGTTTGTTGATTTACGCATTGTTACTTGCATTTATATTTCGTGTGTGCCACTTCTATTTCTCTAGCATTATGCAAAATGTAACTGCTCCCCCGTTTTTCCTCTCCTCTCCTGGTCCACCTCCCATACCTTGGAAAAAGTGGAAATAGTTTTTTCCCATTATGCTAGAGTGTGCAGCACTTCATTAAGCGCAGAGAGAAAAACTTCTCTTCTCATGCACTGTCTAGGTGCTGAGGGTCAGGAAACCTTTGAACACCTTCTTGACCTTCCCGATAGTGAATCCTCTTCGCTTAATGCATATGAAATTTGTTTACAAAAATTAGATTTGCATTACCTGCCTAAGATTTGCACTGTGCTCGAGTGCTACAACTTTGGTAGAAGGATGCAGAGACCGGAGGAATCTGTGAAGGAGCATGTCTCAGTTCTACTCAAGTTGGCATCCACATGCAACTTTGGTGCAACATTGACCAGTTTATGTTGGGTTGTGTTCTTGACAAGACCAGGGACGCCCTTTGGCAAAAAGACAATCCCTCTCTTCAAGAGGTCATTACCACCGCAAAGACCCATGAACATTCGAAAGCTTGCGTTGAGGTTATAAAAAGGGAGAACTCCACTGAGAATAAAGACAACCCTGAAGTTAAAACTATTGTTGACCGATCTACAAACTTGAAAGCTCTTCCACTCTGAAAACCTGTCAATCAAAATGGGTTTCAAGGGAAATGTTATAGATGTGGTCAAATGGCTGATTTTAAAAGTTGTCCGGGGTGGAAAGTCTTTTATAAAAAATGTGGGGAAAGGGGGCATGTTTCGAAATGCTGTAGATCTGGCTTTAACCAAAAATCTGTGAAGGAAATTGACCTCTTTGATGATGAAGAGGAGGAGGTCATAATTTTTCAGATTTTAGCTGATAGATCAGATGACCCCTATGAAGAAGTTCTTATCAATGGAGCTTCAGTCAAAATGATATTTGACTCTGGGGCAAATATTACACTGATCCCAAAGGTGTTCTATGAAAATAACTTACAAGGTAAAGTGTCCCCTTTTGAAACCTGATGTCAACCCGAAAGGTTATGGAGGGGTTCCCATTGAATTGAGTGGCTATTTTTGGGGTTCCATCAATTTTGAGTGAAGAATTATATCTGGGAAGATATATGTTTCAGTAAGGGGGGACTCACTTATTAGTTGGTTTCACCAGAAGGAGTTGCATGTGTTTCTCGACCCTAACGAAGATCCCCAGGTTCGTCTGAAAGAACTGCCACTCATCAGAGTAGTTAACGAACCTGCTCACGATCTGATAAGAGATTTTTCCGGTGTCTTCGCTAAAGAACTTGGGTGTTTCAAAAACTAATTACATTGCATAAAGTTGAAGCACAATTCTATTCCTAAAGTTGCAAAAGTCAGGAATGTCCCTCTCTTAGTAAGAAATAGCATGAAGTCTGAATTAGAGAAACTCAAGGAAAAAGGGATCATTCAAGAAGTTGAAGCCACAAAATGGGTCTCTCCATTTGTGATGGCACACAAGGCCAAGGAGAGGCCCGGCTCTGTGTTGACTTAAGAGAACTAAACAGAGCTGTGATTGTTGACCACTACCCACTGCCAAATATTACTGAGATATTGTGCTCTCTGGATGGTGCGAAGCATTTCTCCTCCTTAGATTTGACCTCAGCTTACCACCAGGTCAAGTTGCATCCCTCCTCCCAAGATCTGACTGCATTTGTGACGCCCTTTGGTACCTTTAGATTCCTGAGGATGCCCTTCGGTTTAATTTCTACCGCCTTTGTCTTCCAGAGAGTGATGGAGAGTATACTTGGGGGTCTAAAGGGTGTGAAAGTCTACCAAGACGATGTGCTGATTTTCGCGTCCAATGAACAAGAAGATGACACAAGACTCAGGCAGGTGCTACGAAAACTTCAAGATGCTGGTCTCACCCTTCGAGCTGATAAATGTAAGTTTAATGTCAAGGAGATTGAGTACCTTGGTCATTTTGTTTCAGCAGAAGGTATTAAGCCTAAGGCAGGGATGGTAAACTGTATACTCAATTTGCGCTCACCTTCTACTAAAGATGAACTCATAAAATTCCTGGATATGGCTGAGTTTTACCATAAATTTGTTCCAAACACTGCTGGCAGAACCTTGGCACTAAGATCTTTCTTAAAAAAGGAGTTTGAGTGGTTTGATGTTTGTGAAAAGGAATTCACAGATATTAAACATCTGCTCAACAGTGCACCTTCTCTGAGTAGTTATGACCCTTCCAAGCCCTCTTACCTCATGACTGATGCCAGCTCCACTGGAGTAGGGGCTGTTTTGTTACAGAAGATTGATGGAGTTGAGAAAACCATCTTGTTTATCTCCAGGCCTCTAAGAGGGCCCGGACGTAGTTACTCTCTCATAGAGAAGGAGGTGCTGGGCGTGTTCTGGGCTGTACGTAAACTGCAAAAATTATTGTGGGGTAAGAAATAAAAAAATTTGTCTGACCACAAACCCCTAAAGGAAGTCTTTTAAAAAAGGCATCGATTTTGTCAGTCACCGGATACACAAGTGGGTTGTAGCCCTTCAAGAATTTGATTTTAATCTAACATATCTCCCTGGTGCCAACAATGTATTAGCAGACTGCCTCTCCAGGCTGGGTACTGAGAACGATGAAACGTCTGCTGATGTTGAATGGTTTGGTGGTGAAGAATTAGAAGAGGAAGTCAATGTGTGCCTGATAAGTGAAGGTGTCATTACGGAAGATGAGTGGAAGCATGAACTTGTGGCTGATATGACGTTACAAAATGTAATTGCCATGGTCAACGCAACGTGGTGTGAGAAGAAAGACTGTGAAGATATTCTCAAGGGATTCTGGCATGTCAAGGATGATTTGTCGGTTGTTGATGGATTACTTTTGCGTGGCAGTAAGCTTGTTCCACCTCTTGCCTTGACGGAAAAGATCAGTACAAAAGGGGGTGGTGATGGACGGAGCATCAGAACCAATCAAACACTCACACCCAGTCAACAGATCTGGGTTTGATCTATCACCGTTCTTTAGCCCACTCTGCCACCCCAGTTCAGACATGGCCATATGCAAATCAGTCTTTCCCTGTGCCTCATGGGAACAGTCCAGCCCGAACTACCAAGCCATGCCTTCCCTGGACCGGAAACAAGCTTCCTAGGACCGGCCTCTGGCATTTCAGCCGTCTTCAGCCAGGCTTGCTTGAATCCAGTGGCAAAGTGAGCAAGGGACTCACGTCTGAGCATACCCTGCCAACCTATGGCGAACAAAGCGGTACAAAAGGGGGTGGTGATGGACGGAGCATCAGAACCAATCAAACACTCACACCCAGTCAACAGATCTGGGTTTGATCCATCACCGTTCTTTAGCCCACTCTGCCACCCCAGTTCAGACATGGCCATATGCTAATCAGTCTGACCCTGTGCCTCATGGGAACAGTCCAGCCCGAACTACCAAGCCATGCCTTCCCTGGACCGGAAATAAGCTTCCTAGGACCGGCCTCTGGCATTTCAGCCGTCTTCAGCCAGGCTTGCTTGAATCCAGTGGCAAAGTGAGCAAGGGACTCACGTCTGAGCATACCCTGCCAACTTATGGCGAACAAAGCAGTACAAAAGGGGGTGGTGATGGACGGAGCATCAGAACCAATCAAACACTCACACCCAGTCAACAGATCTGGGTTTGATCCATCACCGTTCTTTAGCCCACTCTGCCACCCCAGTTCAGACATGGCCATATGCTAATCAGTCTGACCCTGTGCCTCATGGGAACAGTCCAGCCCGAACTACCAAGCCATGCCTTCCCTGGACCGGAAATAAGCTTCCTAGGACCGGCCTCTGGCATTTCAGCCGTCTTCAGCCAGGCTTGCTTGAATCCAGTGGCAAAGTGAGCAAGGGACTCACGTCTGAGCATACCCTGCCAACTTATGGCGAACAAAGCAGTACAAAAGGGGGTGGTGATGGACGGAGCATCAGAACCAATCAAACACTCACACCCAGTCAACAGATCTGGGTTTGATCCATCACCGTTCTTTAGCCCACTCTGCCACCCCAGTTCAGACATGGCCATATGCTAATCAGTCTGACCCTGTGCCTCATGGGAACAGTCCAGCCCGAACTACCAAGCCATGCCTTCCCTGGACCGGAAATAAGCTTCCTAGGACCGGCCTCTGGCATTTCAGCCGTCTTCAGCCAGGCTTGCTTGAATCCAGTGGCAAAGTGAGCAAGGGACTCACGTCTGAGCATACCCTGCCAACTTATGGCGAACAAAGCAATACAAAAGGGGGTGGTGATGGACGGAGCATCAGAACCAATCAAACACTCACACCCAGTCAACAGATCTGGGTTTGATCCATCACCGTTATTTAGCCCACTCTGCCACCCCAGTTCAGACATGGCCATATGCAAATCAGTCTGACCCTGTGCCTCATGGGAACAGTCCAGCCCGAACTACCAAGCCATGCCTTCCCTGGACCGGAAACAAGCTTCCTAGGACCGGCCTCTGGCATTTCAGCCGTCTTCAGCCAGGCTTGCTTGAATCCAGTGGCAAAGTGAGCAAGGGACTCACGTCTGAGCATACCCTGCCAACTTATGGCGAACAAAGCAGTACAAAAGGGGGTGGTGATGGACGGAGCATCAGAACCAATCAAACACTCACACCCAGTCAACAGATCTGGGTTTGATCCATCACCGTTCTTTAGCCCACTCTGCCACCCCAGTTCAGACATGCAAATCAGTCTGACCCTGTGCCTCATGGGAACAGTCCAGCCCGAACTACCAAGCCATGCCTTCCCTGGACCGTAAACAAGCTTCCTAGGACCGGCCTCTGGCATTTCAGCCGTCTTCAGCCAGGCTTGCTTGAATCCAGTGGCAAAGTGAGCAAGGGACTCACGTCTGAGCATACCCTGCCAAATTATGGCGAACAAAGCAGTACAAAAGGGGGTGGTGATGGACGGAGCATCAGAACCAATCAAACACTCACACCCAGTCAACAGATCTGGGTTTGACCCATCACCGTTCTTTAGCCCACTCTGCCACCCCAGTTCAGACATGGCCATATGCAAATCAGTCTGACCCTGTGCCTCATGGGAACAGTCCAGCCCGAACTACCAAGCCATGCCTTCCCTGGACCGGAAACAAGCTTCCTAGGACCGGCCTCTGGCATTTCAGCCGTCTTCAGCCAGGCTTGCTTGAATCCAGTGGCAAAGTGAGCAAGGGACTCACGTCTGAGCATACCCTGCCAATTTATGGCGAACAATGCAGTACAAAAGGGGGTGGTGATGGACGGAGCATCAGAACCAATCAAACACTCACACCCAGTCAACAGATCTGGGTTTGATCCATCACCGTTCTTTAGCCCACTCTGCCACCCCAGTTCAGACATGGCCATATGCAAATCAGTCTGACCCTGTGCCTCATGGGAACAGTCCAGCCCGAACTACCAAGCCATGCCTTCCCTGGACCGGAAACAAGCTTCCTAGGACCGGCCTCTGGCATTTCAGCCGTCTTCAGCCAGGCTTGCTTGAATCCAGTGGCAAAGTGAGCAAGGGACTCACGTCTGAGCATACCCTGCCAACTTATGGCGAACAAAGCAGTACAAAAGGGGGTGGTGATGGACGGAGCATCAGAACCAATCAAACACTCACACCCAGTCAACAGATCTGGGTTTGATCCATCACCGTTCTTTAGCCCACTCTGCCACCCCAGTTCAGACATGGCCATATGCAAATCAGTCTGACCCTGTGCCTCATGGGAACAGTCCAGCCCGAACTACCAAGCCATGCCTTCCCTGGACCGGAAACAAGCTTCCTAGGACCGGGCCTCTGGCATTTCAGCCGTCTTCAGCCAGGCTTGCTTGAATCCAGTGGCAAAGTGAGCAAGGGACTCACGTCTGAGCATACCCTGCCAACTTATGGCGAACAAAGCAGTACAAAAGGGGGTGGTGATGGACGGAGCATCAGAACCAATCAAACACTCACACCCAGTCAACAGATCTGGGTTTGATCCATCACCGTTCTTTAGCCCACTCTGCCACCCCAGTTCAGACATGGCCATATGCAAATCAGTCTGACCCTGTGCCTCATGGGAACAGTCCAGCCCGAACTACCAAGCCATGCCTTCCCTGGACCGGAAACAAGCTTCCTAGGACCGGCCTCTGGCATTTCAGCCGTCTTCAGCCAGGCTTGCTTGAATCCAGTGGCAAAGTGAGCAAGGGACTCACGTCTGAGCATACCCTGCCAACTTATGGCGAACAAAGCAGTACAAAAGGGGGTGGTGATGGACGGAGCATCAGAACCAATCAAACACTCACACCCAGTCAACAGATCTGGGTTTGATCCATCACCGTTCTTTAGCCCACTCTGCCACCCCAGTTCAGACATGGCCATATGCAAATCAGTCTGACCCTGTGCCTCATGGGAACAGTCCAGCCCGAACTACCAAGCCATGCCTTCCCTGGACCGGAAACAAGCTTCCTAGGACCGGCCTCTGGCATTTCAGCCGTCTTCAGCCAGGCTTGCTTGAATCCAGTGGCAAAGTGAGCAAGGACTCACGTCTGAGCATACCCTGCCAACTTATGGCGAACAAAGCAGTACAAAAGGGGGTGGTGATGGACGAGCATCAGAACCAATCAAACACTCACACCCAGTCAACAGATCTGGGTTTGATCCATCACCGTTCTTTAGCCCACTCTGCCACCCCAGTTCAGACATGGCCATATGCAAATCAGTCTGACCCTGTGCCTCATGGGAACAGTCCAGCCCGAACTACCAAGCCATGCCTTCCCTGGACCGGAAACAAGCTTCTAGGACCGGCCTCTGGCATTTCAGCCGTCTTCAGCCAGGCTTGCTTGAATCCAGTGGCAAAGTGAGCAAGGGACTCACGTCTGAGCATACCCTGCCAACTTATGGCGAACAAAGCAGTACAAAAGGGGGTGGTGATGGACGGAGCATCAGAACCAATCAAACACTCACACCCAGTCAACAGATCTGGGTTTGATCCATCACCGTTCTTTAGCCCACTCTGCCACCCCAGTTCAGACATGGCCATATGCAAATCAGTCTGACCCTGTGTCTCATGGGAACAGTCCAGCCCGAACTACCAAGCCATGCCTTCCCTGGACCGGAAACAAGCTTCCTAGGACCGGCCTCTGGCATTTCAGCCGTCTTCAGCCAGGCTTGCTTGAATCCATTGGCAAAGTGAGCAAGGGACTCACGTCTGAGCATACCCTGCCAACTTATGGCGAACAAAGCAGTACAAAAGGGGTGGTGATGGACGGAGCATCAGAACCAATCAAACACTCACACCCAGTCAACAGATCTGGGTTTGATCCATCACCGTTCTTTAGCCCACTCTGCCACCCCAGTTCAGACATGGCCATATGCAAATCAGTCTGACCCTGTGCCTCATGGGAACAGTCCAGCCCGAACTACCAAGCCATGCCTTCCCTGGACCGGAAACAAGCTTCCTAGGACCGGCCTCTGGCATTTCAGCCGTCTTCAGCCAGGCTTGCTTGAATCCAGTGGCAAAGTGAGCAAGGGACTCACGTCTGAGCATACCCTGCCAACTTATGGCGAACAAAGCAGTACAAAAGGGGGTGGTGATGGACGGAGCATCAGAACCAATCAAACACTCACACCCAGTCAACAGATCTGGGTTTGATCCATCACCGTTCTTTAGCCCACTCTGCCACCCCAGTTCAGACATGGCCATATGCAAATCAGTCTGACCCTGTGCCTCATGGGAACAGTCCAGCCCGAACTACCAAGATAGTCAAGAACGCTCATGCCTCTTACATGGGCATTGCCAAAACTAAAGAGAGGGTTAGGGGAGCGTACTGGTGGCCCAGAATGGATGTCTATGTAGAAAGACTTGTTCGTGAATGTACTGAGTGCGTGAATTGTGGCAAGTCATTAAAGTGCAGGACCCAACCCATGGTGATTAGGGATCAAGCCACTGCCCCTTGGTCGGACATTTGTATAGATATTTTGTGACCAGTAAGATTAAGTTCACAAGATTGTTATGTCATAGTCTGCCTGGATATGTTTTCACGATGGCCGGAGATCAAGATTGTCAATTCAGTTGAATCTTCTGTTGTTGTGAACTTTTAGATTAACTTTTTGAGCGGGAGGGCTTCCCTCGCACCATCTTGTCAGAGAACGGTGTCCAATTTACGTCTCACTTCATGGAGGATTTTTTAGCCTCGAGAGGAATCAATCACAAGAAGTCCTCCTTATCTCATCCGTAATGTAATGGCATTGCGGAGAGGTTTATAAAGGTCCTTAAAGAAACGTTGCAACAAGCTAGGTCTTGTGGTGATTGCTGGGAATCTGCCTTACGAAAAAGGTCAGGGAATATTGCTTCACCTCTCATTCTTCGACAGGTATAACTCCCTTTCGCCTCTTTAAAGGAAGAGTAGATAATACTGAAATTACTCCATCCTATATCTCATCTAAGAGGGCTTTGGTTGACGAGAATGTGGACAGCACAGATGGTTGGGAAGAGAGGGAGAGAAACAAGAATGAATGAGAGAAAGATTCTTTATGATGAAAGGAAGGCTGTGAAGAGCACTATTGTCAAAGTTGGTGACTGGATCAAAATTAGGTTACCTAGGAAAGGTTCAAGTACATCTAAGTTCAGTCAACCTATTCAAGTGATTAATCTCTTTTAAGAATGCTATACAGACAAGTGATCACAGGATTTGCAATTTGAACAGGGTGGCAAAATGTTCCTCTTCCTACGCCCATTCCACCTGTGGTTCTTCTTTGCTGTTACCAGGACAAAGGGCTGAAAACTTGGGTGCATCTGGGAGCTGTAATAGACCTGTACGTTTGAAGCGTGCTCCCCTTCATTTACGTGACTTCGTTGCTTGATATGCAAAAATTGTGTTTGGCTGCGTTTCCTTTACACAATTGTTTTTTTATCCCTCTTCCCTGATCCTTCAACATCCCCTCCTCTAGTAGTATACTCTTCTTATGTTATTGTTCTGTTTGCTCATGGAGGGGGAAGTGATGTGGTGTCCTCAGCCTTCTTGTCAGCCACTGACTCCAGGTTCTGGAATGTGGTGAAGGTTGCCTAGCACTGTTTGAACGGATTGTTATAGTTATCTCTGTCTTGCTGCTGGATGGGGTCTCAATGATTACAGCTGCTTAATAAAGTCTCTCTCTCTTCAAATCTACTGCCTCCGTATTTCATTATAAGAGACCAACTTCTACACTGGGCATTGACAGTGTGGTCCTAAAATTGTTTGAATCCTTCCGCATGGGCAGATCACAGAGGATTAAAATTGATGGCCGTCTATCTTTGCCGAAGGCCATTGATCAAGGAGTACCACAGGGTTTTATCTTTGCTCCCACCCTGTTCAGCCTTTACATCAAACCTCTGTCTTAGTGTTGGGAGGAGTTCCCCCTTTAAATGAATCAGAACAAGAATCCTGGTTGGAGTTACGAAATAAAAGAGTTGACTGGCTCACTAAGAATAAATATTTTAATCCTGTGAGCATGAACGAGATAATAATGGTGTGAAGGGTGGGGTGGGTGTGCCAGTTGAAGAAGGATACCGCTGGGGATTGTACTGTGTTGAACTTTCCTAGACCACAATGTGTGAGAAATGTGCTGAGACCACAGGAGTTCATTGGTCAAATTAATACCAATATAGGTGTGCTTCATCTAGGATACTTCTACAAACCCAACGCAACAGGT
>NC_140579.1:1074078909-1074259773 GCF_964204655.1 Triturus cristatus | reverse complement strand
GTCTGTGTGCATGTTGTGTCTCAGATGTGTCTGATCACATGTTACCAATGGGTGACAGTCTCCACATCCATGTGGTATATGCATCAACCTTGATGGGGTGTGTGTCTAAGAGACGTACATGTAGGGCCGGCAGGAACAACAGTAGCCACTACCTGTGGGACTTACGCTTGCCTTGTGGTGTGTACGTGCTATGCCATTGTCCATTGCTGTGTTGATGTGGCAATACAGGGACTCTGGGTTTCTGCATGGCAATGATCTGTGATGCCTGGGAGACATGAGTCCTCATTTGTCACTGGGGTGGGTTTTTTTAACATCGCAGCAGCACATAGGTTGGGTGGCACAGCCAGATGATTATCCCATTGCACTACATGGCACTCATGTGGACATGTGGAATTGAGATGTGAGGTGGTGGTCTTGTAGGTGACATATGTGTCCATGCCCAACAGCACACACCTCAGTACATTGTGTAATGTCATGAACTAGAATGTGCTAGTGATCGTGGTCATGGCCACATGGGTGGATGTACTGACAATCTTCCTTTGTGCATCTCTGTACTGCAGGGCACCAGCTGTCCATCGGCCGTTCCCAGACCTTGCAACCATGCAAGAACACAACAGCATCAGACGGTACCGCTTCACCAGGCCACTGATTGAGGAGTTGGCAGAGCAGTTGGCGTCACATCTGCTACCTGGCCGGACATACCCTACAGTACTGACCCCAGAGGTGAAGGTGATGGCATCCCTGCACTTCTTTGCTACCGGTACCTTCCAGTACACTGTGGCTACTGCTGGTGGTATGTCGCAAACGATGTTTAGTCGGGTGCTACGCGATGTCTTGGAGGGGATGTTGCAATTTCTCGACCTGTATATCAAGTTCCCGAGCCAAGATTAACTTCCTGAAATTAAGGATGCCTTTTATAAACTGGGGAGGATGCCAAACGTCATTGGATCCATTGACGGGACACATGTTGCCCTGATACCGCCACAGGCACATGAGCAGGCATACCGGAACAGGAAGCACTACCATTCGATCAATGCTCTGGTGGTCTGTCTTGCTGACATGTTGATCACACATGTATGTGCACGGTTCCCTGGTACTGCGCACAATGCCTATATTATGAGGAGTAGTCACATTGCAACGCTGATGTTACAGATGCCAACTCAGCGTGCCTGGCTTGTCGGTGTGTACTGACTGTTTCTCATTGTGTGTGTTTGTCAGTGTTGTATTCCGCACTCCTACAAAACTCAGCTACTTGTTCATTTTTGTGTGTGTAGATGACTCTGGATACCCCAACATGCCGTGGTTGCTGACACCCCTCAGGAACCCTGTGACACCAGCCGAGCTGCGCTACAATGAGGCACTTGGTCGGAGCAGGAGGATGATTGAGCGGACATTCAGCCTCCTGAAAAGCCGCTTTCGCTGCCTGGACAAGACCGGAGGGGCCCTCCCATATGAGCCTGCAAAGGTGTTCAAAATAATACTAGTCTGCTGCATGCTACACAACATGGCGGTGCGGAAGGAGGTGCCTCTCATCCAGGATGATGATGACGACGACCAACATGCGGCACCTGTGGAGGATTCCGGCCTGGGCCAAGATGCCAGTGATAATCAAGATGATGGTGACGTCCGCTCCCAGCTCATCAACAACTTCTTCACCTGAATGTGAGTTTCCAGTGTTGTTATGTGAATGTATGGAGGTAGCCCGGAATGTGTTGAGCCAGCTCTGTTGCTGTCTGAGTGTGTCTGTGTGCCACTTGACTGGATGCGTGCTGTGATGTGTCCATTCAGGTGGTGTGTACTCCACAATAGGGTAGTACTGCTAACTAGTGTTTGTGTAGGTGTTTTGCAACATGTTTTGTGCATGTGTATTGCATTTCCCTCCTGTTCGTCTGTGCTTTTGACTGTATCTTGTCTGTCCTTCCCAGGGTCCTTTGCCTGTTGTGTGGTCAACACTGACCCCCAACACCCAGAAGCCAACACCAGTGTGAAAGTTGACAATTCCCATCAACTGATGTACCACACATCCCTGGACTTCCATTCTCCAACACATTGTGAGCATGTGTCCACTGTTACGTAGAATTACCGTGCAACTAGTGTGGAATAAACATGTTGCTGATGTGTTATGAACCTGTGCTACGCTTTGTTATGTGCATTGTCTGTCTTCCCACATCTGAGTGACATCTGTTTACCTCACCTGTGGACTTGTTACCACTGACTGGGGTTGGTGCTTGCTGTGTCTGTGCATGCCAATGTGTTTCAGGTCAACATCTTTGTGTGTGATGACTAACATGGCCATGGTGAGTATGTTTTGTGTTGCCATAGTGGTGTGTCTCCCTCACATGTGTCACATCCCCATGACTCACCTTACGTTGGTCACATTGTTGCAGTATTTGGCATGCACTGTGTTGTGTAGCAGATCGACTTCGCCCTGAACATGACAAGTTGGAATCACAACAGAGGCAAGTATGGTGTACTGGTGAGTCTATTTACAAACATGTGTGAGTGAAGTGCACAGGATGGTGGGTGCTGTACAGTGGTTTGGGAATCCAAAGTTCACATTGGAGTTGGAAGTGCTAGTAGATGAAATGTCCAGAGTAAAGTCCACAGTCGTCTGCTACATTGGCCCAACATGAACCCTTCATGTAATGTGGGCGAGTTGTGTGCGATTGGACAAGGTGAACGGGTTGCGCACTAAGAACATTGTCCAGAACAGGTTTGGAGGCCCTGGGGGATGTGCTGGGACATCTGCCTCTCACATGTCCTTCTTCGGACGACCCCTCTTCTTCCGGGGGGGGGGGGGGGGGATCCTCATGTGCAGGGCTCTGCGGTGCAGAGGACTCTCCGCCAGAGTCCTCCTCCCTCCCTGTGGCGCTGGCAGATGGTGTTGCAACAGATGTTGTGGGCACACAGGGGGGTGGGGACAGGTTGGTGTTGATCTGGCGGAGGCATTGTAGCATGTCCCGATGCACCGCAGTTAGGGCATCCCACTTTGCCTCCATGCGGGCATGGTGGGCCACCTGCTCGTGTTGCATGTCCTTGAGGATCCCCACTACCTGGCCAAATCCTCCGGTGCTATCCTGGTACGCATCTAAGATGCGTGCCAGATCGAGGTCATCATGCAGTCGAAACCCCTCTGCAAGGCGTGCCCTGTGCCTCCCACCGTTCCCAGCACCCCTCTCCACACGGGCAGGACCAGCGGCAGTACGCACAGGTGACACTGGGACCCCTTGGGTGGTGTTGCTGGTGGTGTTGGCTGTAGCTTCCGGGGGGTCCTGTGTCCCTGTGCTGTGGGTGTTGATTGGCCTTGGTCTGTCCGTGTTGGCAGGGGTACCCTGTCGGTGTCCAGACGCTGGAGGCGTGGGTACAGGGGGGGCAGATGTTGCTGCTGCTGGTGCTGCATAATGGCTCACACCGGAGGGGCCAGGTTGGTCGTCGTCATCCGAAGAGGACAGTGAGAGAGTCAGACCAGAGAGCTCAGTGTCCACCAGAGTCTGGGACTGGGTATCCTCGTCATTTGGCGCTGGGTGCCCAGCACGACCTGTGTTTGGAAGAGACACACAATGTGATTTATGTTTCTACATGCATCGTTGGTTCACAAACATGACATTTTCTACTTTTCATACAGATGCCTGCCTGTACACTGCTTTTTCCCAGCTTGTCACAGACAGAGTTTGATCTTGTTGTTGGCCATTTGCCAGCATGGCCTTGTGCTCCCCAAAACAGAGCCCAGTGTCAGACATATTGTCAGTCCCTTCCCACTCCCTGTGAGGCGAGTATGGTTCAGGTTGATCTTGCAGGGCCATGTGGGTGGGTGTAGGTTGTCTGTGACTGCGAGTCCCATCATACTCTTGGCTACACCCCCCTTCCCAGCATGCCCATGCTTCCTCCCTCTTGACTCTGCTTCCCTGTGAGGGGGTGTGACATCAATGGCAAGATGGCTGACTGTGAAATCCTGGTGTTTGTTTGGCTACCAGTCCCAGCATGGCCTTGTGCTCCCCACAACAGAGCCCAGTGTCAGACATCTTGCCAGTCCCTTCCCACTCCCTATGAGGCGAGTATGGTTCAGGTTGATCTTGCAGGGCCATGTGGGTGGGTGTAAGTTGTCTGTGACTGCGAGTCCCATCATACTCTTGGCTACACCCCCCTTCTCAGCATGCCCATGCTTCCTCCCTCTTGACTCTGCTTCCCTGTGAGGGGGGTGACATCAATGGCAAGATGGCTGACTGTGAAATCCTGGTGTTTGTTTGGCTACCAGTCCCAGCATGTCCTTGTGCTCCGCACAATAGAGCCCAGTGTCAGACATCTTGTCAGTCCCTTCGCACTCCCTGTGAGGCGAGTATGGTTCAGGTTGATCTTGCAGGGCCATATGGGTGGGTGTAGGTCGTCTGTGACTGCGAGTCCCATCATACTCTTGGCTACACCCCCCTACCCAGCATGCCCATGCTTCCTCCCTCTTGACTCTGCTTCCCTGTGAGGGGGTGTGACATCAATGGCAAGATGGCTGACTGTGAAATCCTGGTGTTTGTTTGGCTACCAGTCCCAGCATGGCCTTGTGCTCCCCACAGCAGAGCCCAGTGTCAGACATCTTGTCAGTCCCTTCCCACTCCCTGTGAGGCGAGTATGGTTCAGGTTGATCTTGCAGGGCCATGTGGGTGGGTGTAGGTTGTCTGTGACTGCGAGTCCCATCATACCCTTGGCTACACCCCCATTCCCAGCATGCCCATGCTTCCTCCCTCTTGACTCTGCTTCCCTGTGAGGGGGGGTGACATCAATGGCAAGATGGCTGACTGTGAAATCCTGGTGTTTGTTTGGCTACCAGTCCCAGCATGGCCTTGTGCTCCCCACAGCAGAGCCCAGTGTCAGACATCTTGTCAGTCCCTTCCCACTCCCTGTGAGGCGAGTATGGTTCAGGTTGATCTTGCAGGGCCATGTGGGTGGGTGTAGGTTGTCTGTGACTGCGAGTCCCATCATACCCTTGGCTACACCCCCATTCCCAGCATGCCCATGCTTCCTCCCTCTTGACTCTGCTTCCCTGTGAGGGGGTGTAACATCAATGGCAAGATGGCTGACTGTGAAATCCTGGTGTTTGTTTGGCTACCAGTCCCAGCATGGCTTTGTGCTCCACACAACAGAGCTCAGTGTCAGACATATTGTCAGTCCCTTCCCACTCCCTGTGAGGCGAGTATGGTTCAGGTTGATCTTGCAGGGCCATGTGGGTGGGTGTAGGTTGTCTGTGACTGCGAGTCCCATCATACTCTTGGCTACACCCCCCTTCCCAGCATGCCCATGCTTCCTCCCTCTTGACTCTGCTTCCCTGTGAGGGGGGTGACATCAATGGCAAGATGGCTGACTGTGAATTGCTGGTGTTTGTTTGGCTACAAGTCCCAAGTGAGCCCTTGTGCTTCACACAGCAGCACCCAGTACAGGGTATCTTTTGTTGATATTTAAATGAGGTGTGTGTCAATGCATTGTACCCGGTGAGTTGTGTAGAGTTTGTGTTGGGGGGGTGTCTCCCCATGCTGATTAGTATGGTCAGGGCTGTCAGTCCTCCTTCCCATCATGAAACGTGCTTCCATTGTAGGACGTGCAAGTTGTCTTTCAGGATGTCAGTCAGTGGTGTCCTGCTTCTGATTTGCACACAAGCCCTAGCAGGGCCTTGTGCTCCCCACAGCAGGAGCCAGTGTCAGCCATCTTGTCAGTCATTTTCCACTCCCTGTGATGTGGGCATGTTTCAGAGGGGTCTTGATGGGCCAATCAGGAGGGGGAGCATTATCAGTGACTACAGACCCCATCATGCTTTTGTCTACACTCACTTCACCTGCATCCCCACTATTCCTTCCTGACAGCTGCACTGTGAGGTGGTGTGTTTGTGGTGGCAAACTGTCTGGCTGGGTGTATTTGGCTTAGTGCCACTGGCTTGCTCTATTTGTTTGTAGGTTGGTGCATGTCATGACACAGTCCACAGTCACTATGAGATAGCAGGTATTGTGTTTGTGTGACTGGCATACACATCTTGGGTTGATTATCTATTGGTTAGTGTAGCTTTGCTTGGGGTGCATGGTTTCACTGTCCCCTTGCCACACAATCTTGGGTATGTTGTTTGTGTACTCACCAGTCTCTGGGATGTCTGTTAGGACATGGACGCTCTCTGGTGGTAGGATGTCCCGCACCTTCTCCTCCCAGGTCCTGAAGTAGACTGGTTTGGCAGGAGGGCCAACGCCGGTGCGCTGACTCAAGGCGTGATCTTTCTCGATGAGTTTCTTGACCCTCCTGCACACGTCATACCACCGGTTCTGGATATCGTCCTTTGGGCGCAACGTTGGTGCTTGTGCGTTCACCTTGTCCACAATCCTCGCCCACATCTTGGTTTTCTGTGAGATGGGGGTCCTTTAATCAATGTACCAAACAAATGTGGCTCTACTCTGATGATCTTGTCTACCAGCACTTCTAACTCACTATCTGTGAACTTTGGATTCTTCTTTGGAGGCATGGTGATGAGTGGTGGTGGTGGGGGATGTGTGTGTGAGGGTGCAAGTGATGTTGGGTTGGTGTTGGTTTTGCTGTGTGTATATGTGTGTGCTTTTGTATGAGGTGCTGATGGTGTGTGAGTTGTGTGATGGGTGAGTTGTGAGTGTGTCTGTGGTTGCTGTGTACTGGTGTTTGCTGCTGGCTGTGTCTCCTGTTTGCAAGGGATGATGGTAGTGATTGTAGTCCGTTATATAGTTTGAGTTGTGGGTGTGTCTTTGTCCAATTAATTATTTAGGGTATTTATTGGCTTAGTCGTTGCTTGTTTGATCCTTTTTTTGTGTTTTTTCCTTTGTGTTTTGTAGGCATGAAGGAGACATTCATGTGACGGAAACGGACGCTGCTGCTGTCTCGTGTGGGCTTTTCCGCCTCGTTCACGCTGCCTGTCTTCTGTGTTTGGTACGCGTCGTTCGCGGCAGTCTCTATTGCTTGTGTGCCGGGTTGTCTGTGCGTGTCGGTCATGCGGCTTGGTCTCCGTGCGAGTCGGTCTAGTTTTACACGCATTGCATCGTACTGCGCTAATCGTACATCGCGGGTACGGGTCGGTCGGGTTGTTTCCGGGTTCGTGTCGGTCGGTGAAAATTGCGTCGGTTTTCCGGCCGGATCACTATTTTCCCTCCGGCTCGGTCGTACGACTTGTATTCCATACGTGACGGTTGTAAATCACTTGCGTTGCATCGTACTGCACGGGTCGTACGGCGCTGGTCCGTGTCGGTCGGTATTCGGTCCGGGTCCGGGTCCGTGTCAGTCGGTTCGTTTTGCGGCCGGAATCGGCCCCTTAGTAGTAAGTTTTCTCTCACTCCTCCTGGTCCCTCCGACATTTAGTGCTTATTAGTAAACTTACATGTGTGATGATATCTATATAGAAAAGATGGAAGAGGTGGGGGTGTAGATTTACACTTGTAGGTATGTGAATAGCATTTTTACAGTCCTGCCAAGTTCCACGCATCTCGCGTTAGTATAACACATTTTCAGTAATTTTCCCACATTACCTCAATGCCAGGCAAAAGAGTTCAACTTGGCAGAGCATACACAGCTGATCAGATCAAGCTGTGCACTGAACTGTGATAAATCCATGAAGGGCGCATAAAAGCTAAACTCCAAGTACTGTTTATCAAAGACCACAAGACGGCGCTGGTGTACAATGGAAGGTATGATTCTCAATTATATATATTACGACGTTGAAATATCTCACTATTACAGACGCTCATATCCAAGCAAAGCAAACTAAAGATTTGAAGACGGAAACAAAAATCCAAACACTCGCCTAATTAATGTGCTAAAGCAGCCCCTGCTCAAACCATGGTATCAAACAGATGTGGCTGTCCAACCACAAATCGAAGTTTCTTAAATATATGCCAAAAACAGAGTCAGTCTAATTAGCAGTAAATTAGGGGCCTAATTGGAGAACTGTACTTGGAGAAGAAGGATAGGGTAGGACGTGATTTGGCCTAGCAATCTGAACTGTCTCCTTTAGAACCGTAGAAGAGGACTTTAACCCCGGCCTTGGCATTCTGTGATTCAGAGGAAACCAACCAACGTACTTGTGCTCAATAAAGACGTATCTGATTCTCATGTAAAGTGACCCTGGGTCAATCCATGCATTACGGATCTTCACATACGAGAAAAGAGCATCATTCTTAAAAATGATCTCTTGACATGGATTCAGCTGTCTTATTTTACTCACAATAAAGTGTTACTCAAAGTGTCACACGTAAAGCTTGAAATGTCATACAAAAACATACTACACACATGGGAATGTCACCAGTGCTTAATTTGTAAAATATGAAGTTCCAGGGCTCTGACTAGGAGACGACTGCAGCTTGCACCACCCATCGCCCCAGTCATTGCTGCCCAAACAACCACTAACCATCTCTCTCGCATGTAAATGCAACAGTTCAGATTATTTCAGGTCCCCAAATCTAAAGGAATGGCTGGGGAGGCAGGTATGAGCAATGTTAATGTATATTGTATTCCTAAACTACAGTTGTTCTGCTCATCTCTAAATTAGATAACCAGCGCCACCATGTGGTGAACTGTTCTAAGTATTGTGTTGACAATTAGGTGCCGGTGCGGAGAACCAATTAAGTGCAGGTCCTAAGCACCCAAAAGCCCCGGCTCAAATAAAGCACTGAATGTCACACATAAGCAAACTGAAAACGTGACAGCTTTGTTTTTGGTAATTTAATAGTATTATTTTATTAATACTAAAGTACTACAAAATTCAATTAGTGAACAACTAGCACTCCCAACATATAGCACCATAGTTAAGGTTTGGGATTCCAGTTCACATTTGGGTTCTGCTGTACTGGATTTTTTAGACTAATAGCCCTTAGGTATACTGATGCATTACATTTACAAAGCCGCCAGTGACATGATTGGAATTTTCATTACGGCTAACAGATGATACATTTTCAACTACTTCAGAAATTTTTAAAATCAATCAATGCACATTTGTGGCCCCACATTCTGTATTTTTCTAACTATAAAGTCAATATTAGTTCCTCATGAGAACCGAGAGAGGATCAGAGCTAAAAAGTTGCCAATAATGAATTATTAAAAAGACACAATTCAACATACGAGCTTCATGCAGAACAACCATCTATGTATTTTTCAAATATATAGAAAACATCAGCCAGGTGCAAGTCGTGCAATGTTCAGTGAAATATACAAATAAATATTTTAAAAAATAGTGTGCATATTAATTCACAAAACATAATGAAGTTCCCATTACTGAACACAAGTGGTATTTGAATCAAGGGCATCCAGGATCAAGATAATATTTTAAAACCACTCCTAACAATTGTGGAATTGTGGCCACTTATATTTTTACCATTTCAATCTGAATGAATGAGTCAGCGGGTCATCATTAGCACTGTTAAAAATGTGAGCTGTGAAATCTTAGTGAGAAGCAAATAAAGACACATTTTTTGCACAAAATTGTGTTATTCAAGCATGCAAAAGTTGTCAAATAAAGGAAGAACTTACTACAGCAGTTCTCTGTTGAAGGTCCTTGAAATTGTTGCTTGTATTTAAAAGTATAAATATAATGCATAGTAAGGAAGATATAAGTGCAACGTAACAGCATACATTTGATTCTGTGAAACAGATGCTTAATTGCTTCCTAATAATGTCATAGACTCGACTACATGAATGGTCAGTCGTTCCGGTGTACTTGAGCCTGACGGTGCAGCAATGGAACGTAAATATGAGAGCAAGAATCTGGAATAATGTATAAACTCAATGGAATGAAATTAATTTACAAAGGATTCACTGAGAGCAGTTAACCCTGCAGGAGTGCTCGCCAAGCCGTCGATAGTGACTGTTCGCAGCAATCATTACAGTCTCATCATCTGTAAGGAGACACACACAATGCCAGGAGGAAGGAAATATGGCGTTCCAATAGAACATCTAAGGTAGGAAGGGTTACTGTTGCCAGGCAAGAATAAACATTGCTAGCTCCTGTGACAGTGTTAATGCATCGAATGATGAAAACTGAATGAGAACGGAGTAGGACATAAAAAAATATATATAAAAAGTATTTTATAAGAAAGGAAAAGCTATTGTGTGACGAGTCGCGCCGATTTCAATAGAAGTAATACTGAAAACAATTCCAGTTCAACATATAAAATAAATGCCAGGTAATTACAAGAAAATTATGTTGCCTTCCTCCATGTTGTTTAGGCCATGTGCAGTTGAACACAATTTTCAATCCAGAGACATTCATTTCGGCAAAGAATGGCAGTGAAATCTCATCCCAATAGGTGGCTTTTTGACCAGGGCTGGTGTAATCATTTTAATCATGTCCAGCTTTCAATGGTGGACCAAAAGAGCAGTTGGTTCTGCTTGAATGGCGTCCAATCCGGAGACATATTTTTTGCGTGGTTTAGACAATATAAATGCATCTCCAGGGGCACCAAATACATCACACCACTCTGCTAGAATTACAGTTGGAATAAACTTTAAGCTTAAAAGACTTAGACCTATGAGTCAGAGATTTGGCGTTGAGTGTAAATTCACAAGCCGCTCAGTTGCCACATCTGTAATGGCCTATAATGGGTGGATGCCCCCATCCTGAGAAGATTGTATAGTTCCTCGGCAGTAGATTGTATGCCTTCACTAAATGATCTCTCACGTCGAGGTTTCATTGACACAAACATTGGTACTGGAATGTTAGAGACTGCGACAGATTGAAGTTGGAGACCCTATTTAACATATTGATTGGAGGTTGAATAAAGTTAAGGCACAAATTAGCTTGCCTTCAGTTTTAGGTTTCAGTTTGGGAGTAAGCAAGGGTTCTGTAGCATTATGGTTAGTGAATAATGTATATTTATGTATGGTTACTTAATAATTATAAAGCGATACGAATGCAAAGCTTCTTAATACTATCAAATCAAACATTAACACATAACAGAAAATAAAGGAAAACCCATGGGTTTCATGAAACTAGATAATACTTAATAATTAAAAAGGAGAGTCTTCAGTTGTCTGAGAAAACCCTGAATGATGGAAAGTATGAGTGCGCTCTACCCCTAGCATTTTCCAGCTCAATGGTGCGACCAGAAGTTGGGTGGATCAGGGAAGATGGTATTCTCAAATCACAAAGCAATGTGTCATTGAGGCAAGGTTCAAAACAGCATTTAAAAATACAGTTAAAATAAAGTATTTATTCAAAAAGTGAGTTCAAGAGTGAAATTTAGAAAAAACATGAAGGTTTACTACAAAATTCAAAGTAATGCAATACAGAAATATTAAAGTGCAGATGCAGCATATCTCATTTAGATGCATAGAATCATTGTCATGAAGCTTCTCAGTAACAGGAACAATGCAGAATAATAGGCAAAATCAGAAATGGATGAAGGGCCTTATTACGAGTTTGGGAGTCCATGGACTGCGGTACCCGCAGTCGCATGTCCAAATTCTTGGACATGCGACCGCGGGTCCGGTCGCCATATTGCGTGTTATGCGGATAGCATTTGGGATGACCATGGCAGAACCGTTGACGCCGCCAGCACACCGCAGACCTCCGGTGTCGCAGTCGGGGTAAGGTAGCTGTCATAGGGCGATAACGGGGAGTTTCACCGCCATCCGTATTACGAGTTGGCTTTTTCATGAGCTGAACTCGGCAGTGAGATCGCCAGCTTCAAGTCGGCAGGAACTAAGGATTTGGGGTGCATATGCACCCCTTTCTTGTTCTTTCCGTCAGAGTTTGACGTGGATCCCTTTCTTCAGGTCCCTCCTTCGCAGTAGAACTCAGCTCCTCCTATACTTATGTATGCAGAGCTCTCTGACCCGACTACGGAGTTTCTGTGTTCAGAGAAATCCGTACACATTAGGGAGTGCAAAGTTGTAGAACTCTGCACATAGTTTGTGAATAGCAAAAATGAGTAAACTTACTATAAAGTGCCCAGGATGCATATGAAAGCCTCTTCCTTTGGGGGAACTAAGCTACTTTATTATATTTTGAATGTGGTCTGGTTTTCTGTTGTAGAGTATAATGTAGGGTTATTCATTAGATGTAGAGCAAAAGTAATTTTTACCATGTTATGTGTTTTCTATTTTACTATTGGGTTATGTAAAGTATCTTCTCTTTCACACCATGGTGCCTGTATGATTTCTCTGCCTGAAAGTGAATAAAAACTCACCATCTGGGAGTGGAGCCAGGATTTCCTTCTTGAATTTTGTCAAGGAGATTCTATAATAGATTTCTATTTTTGGATTTGCATCCAAAAATTACTTATATCCAGATATATGTGACCTTGTAATTCATCCCACACTTATTTCATATAGCCTTCAAGTACGTTAGTACACCCATCTGAGATTAACTCTTTGGAGAACACTATTTTGGAAAAGATACCAAACCTGGTCCTAGCCACTACAGGCACAGTCACTGTCCTTAGAGGTATGGCCTTAGGGTACCTAGTGGCATGGTACACCACTACCAAGTTAAACCTGTTCCCTTAGGCTGTCTTAGGCTTAGGGTCCTAAGCCAGACAATATCAATCCCCACCCTTTCAATGGGCATCCCCGCACTGGCAGTGGGATGAGGGGAGTCTTGGTTTGCCCATGTGTCTTCCAACTCTTTGACAGGTGGTGCAGGAGCAAGAGAACTCCTTCACCTTCTCAGACATCTGCAGTCAGTAAAAGTGGTTGATTGCACTGTCCCAGGTTGTTGATTGCCCCAAATGCCCAGCCAAGGTGATATCATGGGCTAATGTAAAGAGGAATGCCCTGTAATGATGGGACTGCCAATCCTCTGGTTACCCCAGATTTTGTGTCTCAAGCCTCGCTGTACAGGACACCCTCTTCCCAGTAGATAATGTGGGTTCCACTAATATCTCCCGTTCTTGGATCTCAACCTAGCACTGAAGACCGTCAAGAGTTGAGCACTCCTTTTATTCCTGGCCAAATTCCTACTTGTAGGGTCCTCCTGCCTCATGTAACTCAGAGTGTTCTGGCAGCTCTCTCAGGAAAAGATCCTCTTCGCAGTAAAGTCTAATGATCAAAATGGTACCATAATAACAAAAGCCAATAAGTGAAACCAGGGATATGAATTTTTAAACATTAAACATTTCAACAAAAAAAGAGGCAAAAAGCACTAAACACCAATGGTAGCCAATGGTCATGGTAAACCGGGATGTAGTCATGATTTCAGGCTGATTGCGATGGAGCGTCGAATAGACCAACCAGGTTAAACCTGGTTGGAGGTTTTACCTTGGAACTTACGGCCTGATTGAGATTTCGGCAGAGGGGTTACTCTGTCACAACGGTGACGAATATCCCATCTGCTGAAATATAAAACCCATAGGATATAATGGGATTTATATTTTGGCAAACGGGATATCCGTCACCGTTGTGATGGAGTAACCGGTCTGCCGAGATCTAAATCAGGCTCGTAGTCTTTTTTGATAGTCATTGGGCGAGGTACAGTTAAAGCTATTGGTTTTGGCAGTAAATGCTCAGAGCAGGAGATATTCAATTTTTGCAAAAAGGGAAGTCTTGTCACAGGTCCGATACTTCAGGCACTTTTGTAAGTCAAGATTTTTACCTTCAGACTTAGGGGCTGATTTAGTCTTCTGAGTATGATTCTACTCTGTAAGGGAAGTAAGAAAAATACTCCATCACCCGGATGGAGTTACCGCACTCTAAATTTGGAGATGCTCAGTGTCATAGTGGACATCGCTTACATTGGCAGGACCCGCTGTCACAGCGGTTCCTGTCAATATAGTAAAAGTTTGATGGAAGGCTCCGGCATCACCATGGTACCATCAGTCAAACTTTTAACATGTTTTTTTTTCAAAAAATAAATCCTATAGCGTGATTTGGTTTAAAAATATAAATACTAAAGACCCCCCACAACATTTTGCAGTTGTCTCTGTCATCATGCCACATGGCAGAGAATACTGGCCATTTGACCTCTCACTCTAAATTGGACAGAGTGACAAATGGACAAACCTCTCGGTCCTCAAGCGGTCTGGCTCTCGGAGAAGTATGTCAGCAATGGAGACTAAATAATCTCCATAGGTGACATACTGAATGCCATCCTACTCTAAATGAGGTGGGAGGATCTTCAGGAGAGGGTACTCTGTTGGAGTTATGGCAGAGTGCCCTCTTCGCAAAACTCTAATTCCGATGATTCGTTTCTTTTTTAGAGCTCGGAATACTTCAGTGGGGCAAGACTGAGCCTGTATTCAATGTTGAATTCCACAAGGCCAGACACCATCTCGTAGCGGGCTGCTAAACCAGATTTGCTGCGGCAGAGAAGCTGCTAGCTGAAAAAACCTGATTTCTTAGTTTCGCAACGACACAGTTTGGTTGAATAGGCTGTGATAGTTTACCCTAGTCCACCATAGGTCTTTAAATCCAAAACATTTCCAAGTGCCAGGTTTCCAGGAGTGGTAGGAGAAATCAAGTTGGGCACAGACCAGGGTCCCAGGGCTCAGGAAGCAGTTGGTGGTTCAAAACTGACTTCAGCAGTGGCCACCAGCAGGGTCTAGGTCAGGTCCAATTAGTGGTGGTCCATTGGGAATTTCAGGAAAAGGCAGTTTAGGGCACTGTAACTACACAGAGCATCAGTCAACTGACCACTGGAGTCCGCTTCTTTGCTCTTGATACAAGGAGGAGCAGTTCCAGTCCTTCAGGTCACAGACAGCAGATCCAGTCCTTTTCTGCTCTTCACAGGGCCAGAAACTGTTTTGAGGAGGGTGCTGGAGGATGCCACATGTGTGCATCTGATTAGCTAGTGGGTGGGGGTGACCCTTGGCCCCTCCCTAACTAATGTGGTAAATGCTTCAAGGGGTAAGCCTGCATAATTTTTGCAGCAGTTCTTGTTCGCCTTACTGCAACTCACTCCTAAAATCCAAGCAGAGGAAACCCTTCTGTGTCCACCCAGAGGTTTGACCAGGTTAATGAAAAGTCCCCTCCTCCTTGGTTCCTTCAAATTAGTTCTGGGGCAGGTAAAAATTGGGCTATTAGTTGTGCAGTCCTGCGCAAGCAAAAGGTCCACAATTTCCTCTTACAAGGAACCTGGCACCCCACTATAGTACTTGAATTTCTCAAAGTAGCAAGGCAGAGCAGTCCATGTCCTACTTAGGGGAGGTGACATGGGCTAGTGATCACCATTCACTGGCACACAATAATAACCCTCAATAAATGATTGTCCATCTAAAGCTTTTTCTTTTAAAAAGGAAAAGCACATTTGATATGCACACACACTAGTAAATATGATGCATTAATTTACAAATGTATACAAACAGATAGAAATACCTTAGGTGACATCTGCAATCACATGTGGTCCCTAATGGGTCAAAAATACAGTATCGCCCCCCATACCAGATAGAACATCACAATATAAGAGGTATCACTTTAAATATGGTCGAACTATTGGCTTTGTCAAAGAGTCATCACAACCAACAATGCATTAGTTAAGCCTACTGACTTTATCAAGGATCACCACATTAATATATAAGGCAAACCTGTTGGCTCTGTCAAAGATCCACCACATTTAAAGACAAATAACCACATGCTAAAATGCCTTCATTATATCACCATAATCAATAACTATGTTAAAAATGCAATTATTAATATCAATAAAGCATATCAATGTTTATCAAAAACCACTGTCGGCCATATATTGATAATAAAGCATTGAAAATCAACACAACATGTGTCTGGGTCTTTTTATAGACTTTCAGGCCAATTAAACTGGAGCCAAAGAGCCATCCCCAAGAGATTGCTGCACTTCCAGCTGAAAAGCAAAAGCTCCAGCCTTGAAAATACTTTAAAAAGGTAATGCATTTTTGTATCTGGGAGACATGAGCTTAATGTTTAACAATTCAAGTATAGTAGCTGCTCCACCTCCTGCAGTCTCAAGAGTATTTTCCGATCATGTTGGTGGTGCCTCTGCCCATATGTAGCCACCACAAAGCAGAATTATTTTATCCAGATAAGCCTCACAGTGCATTATCAGGCGCTCTCAAGTCGGCTGCTTTGAATACCTTATTAGTTGCTCAGCCGCACACTTGCTCTGCATGACCTCAAGCCACGCGGTGTCTTTTTCTTTCTTTTTTAAATGTTTTCTTAAAAGATGGGTGTTTGGTCCCACCAGGATACCCCTGTTCTTCATTTCATTGAAACTGCACAGAAAGCCCAGTCCCACGTGGCCCAGCAGGCTCCCCGAGTAGCCGGCAATGTCCCTGCAGGCACGGGATCCAGCGGACTACTTCTAGCGAGCAGGGTGCTGCATCTGATGGTGGCTTCCCCGAGAGCGGGTGGGAGCTCACCACCATTGGGGGGAGCGTGACGACGCTACCTCTTGCAATCCCTCATCAGGGGCCAAAGGATGGGTCCCGGACCCCTTCCTTCTTGTATGGGGGGGAACGCAACATCAATCCACCTCCTTCTTGCGCCGGGGGCACAGGATTGGGGCTCAGGGCCCCTTTCTTTTGTTGCCTGGGGGGTGATGGCACTACTGCTCCTTCCTCCCTCAGGGGCCAACGGATGAGGTCCCGGACCCTTTCCTTTCACATGTTGGTGCGGGGGATGAGGTCCCGGACCCTTTCCTTTCACATGTTGGTGCGGGGGATGAGGTCCCTGGGCCCTGCCGAGGTCTGGGGACAGGGTCCCATGCATGCCCCCTCCCAGACTCATAAAAAATAAATAAACTTGCGCCAATACACAGGCACCTGCCCACCCTGGGTGTAGTCTTTACAACCAGTGGCAGAGCACTATGCGCTCACTTACTCAAAGGGTCAAATGTCACCAACATTTGAAAGGCCATAACTTGGGCCCTGTTGGGCCAATTACAATGTTCGTAGGCTCCTTTCACTCATGGTGACAAGTTCTAAACCATTATAAGCAGTTTCAGCAAGCCTTGTGCCCTCTCCACAAGCACACTGTGCAGAGAGCTGGTATCACTGGCTCCCTGCACCAGCCTCCTCTGCCCTCCACAGAACCCCATGGCCTTCTGGCTGTCTTGCAGGGCATCTGGATGAATAGTGGAGTCCAAGTCTTCCCCCAGTAGGTCCTCAGGGGGTGTAAGGAAACCGGTCTCCATGGTCCCAGAGAGATCCACTGGCCCAGGGGTCAGGTTGTCCAGCTTTCCATGGTGTTGCCACTGTCGCATTTCAGGTCTAGGGTCCAACTATCTTTCCCTCCCTTGTGCAAGTGCTGTTAAATGGAGGTGGGAAGTTCTAGAAGCCAGTCATCCCCGGCCAAACCTAACGTGCAACATTATCCCTCCACTCCGTTCCAACCCTCCTGCATAGCATACTGGGATAATTCAAGATTGCACAGTCTAGAGGTCTCTGTTCACATCTCCTGTGAAGGCCTCAGCTTTGCCCCTAGCTGACATCACTGCCAGGGACTTTCCTACCAAAACATCAAAGGGCAGCTGGGCTTCCTCCTTTATTCAGTGTGCCTGGGCTGTCCCAACCCTGGTACAGTGTGACAGGTAGTAAAGTGATGCAGATTTTCTTCCCCTCCCCTTCCTCCTCAGGAGCTGAGTGAAGCACTGTTAATTACTCCTTTAGTGTGGGGAGGCCTCTGTTCCCTCTGCTGGGGAGCAGAGTAATTAACTTGGCCCAGCAGGGTGAGAAAAGGCCTCTACTGTGATTCTGCACTGAGCCAGAGAAATATGACATTTCTGGATGACCCATATAATGTACATGTAGTCTCTTGGGACTTGCATATTAAAGCATGGCATACATGTTTTAGACCAGTTTGATACGTTGCTGGACTTTGTGGCCCTACAGGAAATGAAGCTGCAGTCTGAGGCGGATGTATGACGTTACAACGCACACTTTTACAACGCATGCACTTACAACGCATTTTTTACAACGCATAATCCATTACAACGCATGACATTACAACGCATGACACTACAACGCATTTTTAAAAACTACCTTTACAACGCATTTCCATTACAACGCATACTACCTTTACAACGCATACCATTACAACGCATAATATTAAATTGCATTTAAGGTAAGTATTAGATAGTATAGGGGTAAAAATTACTATTCTAACTCCAGGGGGTGCAACAGTAGGGTAAGTGTTGGATAGTATAGGGGTAAAAATTACTATTCTAACTCCAGGGGGTGCAACAGTAGGGTAAGTGTTGGATAGTATAGGGGTAAAAATTACTATTCTAACTCCAGGGGGTGCAACAGTAGGGTAAGTGTTGGATAGTATAGGGGTAAAAATTACTATTCTAACTCCAGGGGGTGCAACAGTAGGGTAAGTGTTGGATAGTATAGGGGTAAAAATTACTATTCTAACTCCAGGGGGTGCAACAGTAGGGTAAGTGTTGGATAGAATAGGGGTAAAAATTACTATTCTAACTCCAGGGGGTGCAACAGTAGGGTAAGTGTTGGATAGTATAGGGGTAAAAATTACTATTCTAACTCCAGGGGGTGCAACAGTAGGGTAAGTGTTGGATAGTGTAGTGTAATATTATGCGTTGTAATGGTATGCGTTGTAATGGTAGTATGCGTTGTAATGGAATGCGTTGTAAAGGTAGTTTTTAAAAATGCGTTGTAGTGTCATGCGTTGTAATGTCATGCGTTGTAATGGATTATGCGTTGTAAAAAATGCGTTGTAAAGGTAGTGCGTTGTAAAAGTTGCGTTGTAAAGGTTGTTCCCCGTCTGAGGCAGATTTCCCCCTATCTGTATAATAAAGTGTTACTGTAGAAAAAACTGTAAACCCTACTGACTTTACCTATCAGTGCCCACTAATATTATAAGGTCTACCCCAGGTCAACATTTAATCTTGCAAAGTGCTCTTTGTGCCAGACTACCTGTGAGCAATTACCAGGCTGCGCACAACAGTAGTCTCACACGTGCAGCCGCACAAGTAGTCATTTTCGGCAATTGTTTGCCAAACTGGTCACAGAGTTGGTGGCCTGATGAACTTGGGATGGCACCTATTCCAGTTAACAAGGCTAAGAACCTTGGCGTGATTATTGATAATAAACTGAACTTCGAGGGACAGGTTAATACAGTCTCCTCATCAAGCTTTTTTCTGCTTAAGACAATCAAAAAATACTAGCTTTTATTCCCACGGATAGTAGGAAAACTGTAATTTCTTCTTTGATTCTTTCAAAACTAGACTGCTGTAATGGGCTCTATCTTGACATGCCTGAGAAGCAACTCTATAAGTTGCAAAGTATTCGAAATGCGTCCGCCAGGCTTCTGTTGGGAATCCCTAGGCACCTTTCAGTTCGAAAACATTTGCATAATCTGCATTGGCTCCCAGTTAAGAATCATATCATCTTTAAGGCCCTCTGCATTACCTACAGAGCACTTCACGATTCCCGCCCCAAGTTCCTGAGACGCCTACTTTGTTGGTGTGTCCCAAAAAGGCATCTGCGCTCTGAAGGAGCTAAGCTGCTAGCAATTCTGAGATTTTTCAAATCTAGCTAGGATGGCAGAAGCTTTAGGGCGGCAGCCCCCAAGCTCTGCAATGCATTCCCTTTCTCTATTAGAACACTTTCAACCTTATTTACCTTTTGAAAGGCCTTGAAAACTTGGCTGTTTAAGAACTAGAGACCCGTGCCTTACATGAACCTGCCTACGCCAAACCTCAGTGCCAATACACCTTTGGTATTTGTGCGCTTAATATATATATTAACATAACATAACATGTGCAACCAGAAAAGTACCCCTTACCGTAGCTGCTTTGCAGCAGACTTTACTTAGAAGGCAGACACTGACAGTAAACACATGCAGTCCATTTACCATGTAATTACCTTGTGTGAGACACAAGTAGAGAGACTCACCCACAGTAAAAAAAAGTCCAAAATTGAGTGATCAGAAAGCAAACAATCAGGACGTACTAAATGGGCAAAACCCAATGACAACAGGGCGGTTCTCCCTCCACTGGGTTTGGTGCCTGCCTGACTAGGAGAATAAAAGCTGGGGCCTTTCTTTATGTCAGCTAATATCTGGTTGTGAAGGGGAAGGTTGTTTTGAAGTAATTTAACTTCCTGGGTACACCCCAGCTAGTCTTCCTGTCAGGGGAAGAGAAAATACCTCTCCACACAAAAGCCATTGTCTCTGCTTTGGGAGCAATTTCCACACTTCATCAGGGCTGAGTACTCACTGGGCTACTGCTGGAGACCTAATGCAAATTAGCCTCCAGGAGCTTCAGGCAGGGAAAAGTATGTTTTTATAAGTCAATTTTCATTAATATTTATTAAAAATCTGACTTCACCATTGAGTTGGGCTTTTAACAAATATTAAAAATAGTGGTTTAATCATGATAGCTGTTTCAAAATCTGTATATAACAGAATTATTATTTTATACTGCTTACCATTGTTTTTGCTAGTGCCATGTTTGCCTGGTCACACTAGTAGATGGCACAGTAGTGCTGTACTCTATAGGTGACATTTAATTTTACCTCTCATGGGTGTATTTTTGGAATAATTTACTACAGACTTATTGGAAAGATAAATTTGCCTATTAGATGTTAGCCAATTTTGACATGTTTTAAGGGGCCAGAGCAAATGCACTGGGGCCAGGTTAGCAGTGTCCTAGTGCACAGTGTTGAAAAACTAGCAGCATCAGTCCACAGAAAAATGGGGGTGAACATGTAAAAGAGGCACTTTCTTACTCCTGGGAACTCGAGTGCATCACGACCAGGGAAGGAATCAGTTCATCGGGGCAACAGGGGCAAGACCTAGAGGTGTGGATATGCACTCGCACCTTTAGTGGAGACTCGCTGGAAGGGGCAGAGTCCTGCTTGGACATTGTATGTTTCTTCTTCGACTTACCCGAAGACTTCAACTATGAGGTAATCTGCCATGTAACGACTTTGCTTTCGACCTCAACAGAGCAGGGCTGGCATGGAGCCTTTCGGTATTTTGCCATACAGAGCTTCATCTCACACTTTAGGATGTATTTAGGTTCATTGGGGACACAGTCGTCACAGGCCTTGAAGTTGTGCGATGAACCCAAGCACACCTTGTGGGGATCTGTCACAGAAATCCATTTTCAATCCAATGTCCCTACAAGTTTTAGTGGGTGGAATCCTTTGCACACTAAAATATTTTTCCCAAGAAATCTTTTCACATAGCAAAGAAGGAAGGTGTAAAGTTCTGGATCGGCATATGAAGGCACAGAAAGAAAGGAACTGAAGTAAGCGCGTATCTGTGATGTTTATATGTGGCTCCGATTGTCACGTCTGAAGTGGAATGTCATTAATACAGCTCCACAATGCCACCTACAGGAGCATTGCTCCGTGTTGTCTGAATTCAGTCCCGTACCTGGAGAAATTCCCAAGGGAGGAATTTAAAATTAGAAGTATCCATCAGAAAGCACACTTAATTATCATGTACACACAGTATTTTCTCAACTGGATTACTTCCTTGGCCCAAACATGTCAGTTTAGACGAGGAAATTTTAGAGTACTCCTTCTTGGACTATGCATCAATTAGGCTGCAAATGGAATGGGGTATTAGCAAAACTGAAAGAAAACCATGGAGGATAGGCATATCTCGCTTCAAACTCCTAGAAGAGAATTCACAATTGAAGTACCTTAAAAAAAAAAAACTTAGACGATAACGAGGGGACTGTTAATGCCCCACAGATCCTACGAACAGCCAGAAAGTGCACAATTAGATGCCAATTTATGAGGGATTGAGCCATAGCAAATAAACTATGAAATGAATAAGAAATTGTCTTATAAAGACACATTAAAATACATACAGACAAGTGCATACATAGCTAACGCAACTGAAGATAGCAGAAGAAAGAAGAACATTGGAAAAGTCAAAATGGCTCCTACTAAATTATATTCCTCTAAAGCAGAATATGCCCTCTATAATCTAAAACCACACCACTATCGCAGATAACAGAAAATAATTAATCTGTATGGTGCCAAATGTATTTGAGTACTTCCCAGCGACACAACGTTAGCGACTGTAGAATGTTGTTGGCATCTTTGCTGGCTGGATGTTATTTACTACAAGGGAACACTACACAATTTTGGCGATGATTGGATTTCAATCCTGCCGTGATTTTGGTGAAACTCGTCATTCAACCTACAATCCACCCTGCATTGCCGTGGACAAAAGAAAAAGAAGAGATATTATGAATAAATCGGTCGATGCCGTGTGCAGGGATTAACTTTGGACTGCTTTTGGTGATGACCATTGGCTGGCGATTTATGTGCGCTTTCTCGCAAATTTTAGGGAAAACCCGTTTCAATCAACGGTTTCGTTAACCTTTGAGGCGCGCTGCTGTGGTCCATTATTGAAGTTCCTGCGCAATCCCCGCCGACATGATGGCAGCCCTCAGCACTCCTGGAGCAAAAATGCATTGCATTCCAACTTACACCAAATGTGGGCATAATGCTAAATACACCGAAAGAATTTCTTACAAATCCTAGGAAGCCAAATGTCAAAGGAGTGGAAAGAGCATTTCATAAATTACGTTGCAACGTTGGAGGACAGTGGTTGTGCTTTATCAGCTGACAGGAAGAAAAAGAATCTTGTTACATTGTTTGGGGCAAAAAGGTCTCAGAGTTTACAATCAAATGCAGAAACCTGAAAGAGTGGTGACTTTGATGTGTTTAAATCTGCCATTTTAGATCTGGATGAGCATTATTCACCAATTGTATTTGTTACTGTCACAACATGCGCTTTCTTCCAACATAAGCATGAGCACAATTAATATGTTGAAGACTATGCACTCTAAAACCTAGTGATTAAATGCAGATTTCACAACTTACATGATTTTTTCTGTTTAATGTGTACATTGAGTTTTGACATTAAAAAAACAAAGTTACGTTTTGCTTGTATACCACGTACATAAATGCCACATTGTTCCCTATTTCTCAACTTACATGATGAGCTGATTTGAGACCAGATAGGGATGTGTACAAGAAACAAAAGTATCCTAGAGCAGTTAAGGATTGAGGGTGAATCAATTCTGAAAGACATCATTACACTAGGTAAAAAAAAAGCATAACTTTAAAAAAGATGCGGTAAAGCGGTGACTATGACATCAGACTGCTCATCTCTAAATAAAACCTCAGAAGGGAAAAGCAAAGTAAAGGTGACCGTTGCTAAAAATACAAATATGCGTTCTAGGTGCAACAAAGTCACTTGAAAGGATTGAACTAACTAAGCAAGCACATCTGTTTTTAAGTGTTTCTGCTGTGGCAGTACTGCACATGCTGCAAAATACGACAAATGCCCAGAGAAGATGGCGAAAAGTCTTGAATGTGGAAATTTAGGACATTTCTCCAGAATGTGCATGTAGAAGAATTAAAAAAAATCGAGAAGCGTGTCTTACTGAAAGTGGTTATGATTCTTTAGATAATGTGTCTGAAGATGTAACAGATGGGTCTCATCATAAGAAAAGCAGAAGAAATGTTGTGCTAAATGTGAAAGGTGACGAATGCAACAAACCTCTATGTGTTATCACATTTTAAGGCATTCTTTTACAGGTTGCAGCTGACTCCAGTTCTCCATTTACAATTATACCACGTTCAGTATGGGAAGAAACCTTTGTAAATGTCATAAGTTCCCATTTAGAACCTACGGATGCGAACCCTGCAAGTTTTCCCAGAGAAAAAGATGACGTTAGGATTTGGATCACTGGTGTTTTTAATTCAAAGGCAGAAGAGCTACATGCAACTTGTATAGAGCAGCTTATGGCCCATCAGTATTAGGGTGGAAAGATCAAAGGGCTTTACATTTTTTTCTTGACCGAAATTGTCTGGAGGAAGTCTTGGTGGCTTGTGAGGGTGAAGAAACAAAGAATTGGGTCCTCAAGGTATTCTCTGATGTGTTTAATGGCAAAAATTGGAAAACTCAAGGGTTTTACTCACAAAATCAGGATAAAACCTTCAGCTTCTCCCAATATATATAAAGTGCAAGATATACCCATAATTGTCAGAGAAGAGGTTAATACTGAGCTCAAGAAGCTGCAAGATGCTGGCATAATTGAGCCTGTTGAATCCTCCAAGTAGATTTCTCTAGTGGTCTTCGTGAAAAGAGCCAACGGAAAAATCAGGCTATGTGTTGATCTTAGCCTAAGTAAAAGACAACTTACTTGTGGATCAATTCCCACTTCCAAAAACTGATCAAATGCTCTCTATGATCAGGGAATGTGAGAAAGTGGTTCTGTATATACTGTTCCCAAATAGGTACAATGTGTACAGAGTCCAGAGTCCCCAGAGGTTTGCCAGAGGCTAAAGTTAGATATAACCTTACTCTCTAAAGTGGTAGCTTGGTCGAGCAGTAAGGCAGTATCAGAGGACAGTGTAAAGCATTTTGATGTACACACTCAGTCAGCAAATGGTTTCACACACTCAATAACTGAACTCTAGGCCAATGGTTTATATATAAAAAATATATGCTTGTTTTATTTTAGAACCAACAATAGGTATTAAAATATACTTTCTCAGAATGAGATGCTGTAGGTAAATACTTTTGCAATATGCAATTAACGTTTGTAAATAATTACAAGTTGTTGCAATAGGCAACACAATTCTAAACACAATAATGCATTGAGTTCAATGGAAATTTCAAGTTATTTGCAATAGATTACTTTTAGATTACTTTTGGAATTCCAGGACTGGATCCTAGATTCAGTCCTGGGACAGTACGTAGAAACAAGTGATAAAAGTTGACTTAATTACTGTGGTGATTTTTAGATAATATTTTGCTATTTTAAAAGTTGACACTTTGAAAATGTTTCATAGAAAACAGTCCATGATTCCCTATGGCAGTAAATTCATGTTGCAAGTTAAGTATGTTCTCGTTACTTTTGTAATCCAGTACTGGGTGCCTAGGCCCAGTACTGGGACCTTTAGCCAAAACAGGTAAGTAATTACGTTTTCAGAAATTATACGATTTTTAAAGAATATTTAAAATTTTCAGAAATTGACACTTAGAAGAAATTTCACAGAATAACAGTCAATGATTTCCTATGGGAGAAAATTGGGTTACTGGTAAGTACAGTTGTAAGTATTTTTCAGATTCAGTGCTGGGCACCAAGATCCAGCACTGAGAGCTCACCTAATAGCAGGTGAGTATTTTCATTTTCGTTACTCGGCTGATTTTTGGTGAATATTTTAAGTTTTGAAAAATCCACACAGAAGAAATTTCAGGACAAGCATTGGCATAGCCAATAGGTCTCGCCTTTGGGACCTTATAAGTGTTTAGCCATGCAACAGTTGCATAATTAAATACTTATAAGGTCCCAAAAGCGCGACATATTAGCTATGCCAAGTGGCCGCGAAAGTGATCGCGGTCAAGCATCAAAGCGGCCGTGCGGCTGCGAAAGTGAAAGTAATCGTGGTAAAAGCGGCGCGCGGCCCGCGCACATGCACTGTAGCTCTAGGCTGGCCTGGTAGCACTTTTTGGAGCCCTCTCAATAAGTCGCGCCAGACCCGCGCATGCGCTGGGTCAGGCGAGACCTAAAAAAACAGTCAATGTTACCCTATGGAGAAAATTGAGTTATCGGTTTAAAGGTAAGTACTCGACTGGCAGAGTTAAGGTTCTGGGCATAGACTCAGGGGTCTCCCAGGGTCAGGTAGGTACAGTTGGTTCACCCTCAGCGGCACAAGGGCGTCCGGGAGCAGAGAGAGGTAGGCCCGATGTTATCCTACGAGAGGTAGGGGGGCCTTGGTTGGTGGCTGCTGACTAGCAGGCCACGCGGCTGTGGGAGCTGGGCTTCTGGTAACTTACTCAGGGCAAGTGGGGAAGTAGATAGGTGTAGAGGTTGCACTGCCAGGGCCACTCGGGCGCCTGGGTGCAGGGTGCTTTTGAGCCTTCGGGCGCTCAATTGATTTCAATGGGAAAGCTCCGGTTTAGAAAATGACTGCAAGCTCGGGGACGAAGGTTCTTCAGGTGCCACCACCACTTCGAGAGGTAAGCTGGGTAGTTGGAGGATAGGTAGGTACCCCGGGATTGGGCACAGGGGGCCACGGGGCGTGTTGTAGATAAATAGTGGTCCACAACCGCTTTCTTCTCAAGTTGCTTTTATTAAGTAGAACAGGAAACACAAGAGCGGACTCTCCACAGCAGAAGCCAAACGCAACTGCCAAAGGAGAGAACACAGAAGCATGAAGCAACCTAGAACATAGTAAAAGGAACATTCCACAAGCACAGAGAATGCTCAACAAGCAGAACATGTACTACACATCTTCTTTCTTTCTAATGAAAAGAAAAGCAAAAGAAAGAAAAGAAAAAAAAACACCTCAACACACAAAATCTTGCAAATAAGCTGGAGCTCTTCTAAACCTTTGAACCCTACCCCGAGGCAAAGGCAAAGGAAGAGGAATAGCATCTGGAGCAGAGTGAACACCAGAGGCACCAGAATCTCCCCACCCACCAACCACATGAGACGCAGGAGACACCAAGGTAGCCTCGTGCGGCAAGGGCGCCAAAAGATAACCACTGTTACCTTCAGCTGAAGAAGATTCACACCCGCTGGCCAGAGGCCCACCCTTTTCATAAAGAGCCACCCGTCTAAAATTCCAACACTCCCCATTATTCAGGATAACACAATTATCCAAGACCTTCTTCACAGCAAAAGGCCCCTTGAATTTAGACAACCCCCTTGCAATTCTACCACTCTTGACCTTAACTAAGTCACCAACCCGAAAAGAACACCCAGTGGACGAAGAAACAACCCCAGAGGGGTTCTTTTGCAAAGCCACCACACGCTTCATCCAAGCAGGAACCAGTTTGGAACCCGGAGTGCGCCCTCTCATCAGTTGAAAAGGGGACAATTGACCATCTACCAAGGGTGTGGTGCGATAGGCCGATAACATCTCATTGACCATTTTCCTTACAATGAGACCCTCAGAGGAAGCCATTTGAATAATGGCCTTCACCACTCTATTAGCCCTTTCACACATGCCATTTCCTTGAGGGTTGTACAAGGAGGTACGATGATGAGTAACACCACAACCCTTAAGAAAAGACTGCATTTCCAAAGAAGTGAGTTGAGTACCATTGTCTGTGATGAGCACAGACGGAAGACCCTCATCTCTAAACAAATCGCCCAAAAACCCAATTGTCCTTTCAGTAGTAATGTTTTGAGTGAACTCCACCACCAACCATTTTGAGTAAACATCAACAACCACAATAGCATACCTGTCCTTCTCATGAAGTTCACCCATAGGGCCAATAAAGTCCAAGCAAATACTGTGCCACGGTGAACCAGGGTTCTGTATGTGAGTTTGAGAGTTGCTGGGACCAACCTTAAGTCTCTTTTCGCCCTCCTTGCAAGTAGGACAATTCACCACCCAGTCCACCACCTGTGCATCCATACCCGGCCACCAGAAATTATCTCTCAGCCGGCGTTGTGTGAGAGTTTGGCCTAAATGGCCCTCGTGGGCCAGAGCCAACAATTTCCTTCTCAGACCACCAGGAGGTACAAACCTTTCACCTTTGACAATCAAATTATCCGTAACCAGAGAAAGATCCTCCAAAACTTTCAGGAAAGGACGTACGGAAACTGACACTGTACTCTCTCTCCTAGAACCTAGCCTGATAAGCTTAATGACCTCTTGTAACATAAGATCGGCAGACATTTCACGCTCCCAATCAACAGCCTGAAAAACACCTTCTCCAACAAACACAGCATCTTCAATAGAAGCAACAGCAACATCATCCTCAGATGAGAACGGAGCTCCCACAGATTTCCAATCTAACGACAACCTAGAAAGACAATCAGCCTGTGTATTCCTCCAACCCTGGATGTATTGGACAGTGTATTGGAACTCCTGAAGCTTGGAAGCAAGCCTAGCTAATCTAGCCGAGCCTTTACCCGTCCCTCCCGGAGAGAGAATCTTAACAAGAGGCTTGTGATCGGTTTTGAGCACGAACTTCATGCCCCACAGGTAGGTACGAAAGTGTTCCACTGCCCATGAAGCCGCCAGGGCCTCCCTTTCGATAACCAAGTAATTCCTCTCAGCCTCTGTTAAAGTTCGTGACGCAAAAGCAACAGTACGCTCATCCTGACCAGAGATTTGTGAAAGCATAGCCCCAAGACCGGTAGCACTGGCATCAACCGTGACCACAGAACTTTTCTTAATGTCAAACGGGGTAAGAACTTTTGCCTCACAAATCTCTCTTTTGATAGCTTCAAAAGATTCTTGAACCTCTGCAGACCACACAAAGCTAACTCCTCTCTTTAACAGTGACCTCAAGCAAGAAGTCTTGTCAGAAAAGTTCTTGACAAACTTAGCATAGTACTCGATAAGCCCCATAAAGGACCGTAACTGGTCCTTGTCCTGAGGTTGAGGAGCAGAGCGAATCGCCCTACACAGATCCTCCTTCGGGCTCACCCCACTTGCACTAATGGTGTACCCTAAGTAGTCTACACGCTCAGACAAAAATTTGCATTTGTCCTTTCGCAAAGTCAAACCAGCCGCCAAAAGCCTGTCCAACACTATTTTGAGAGTGACATTATGTTGCTCCACTGAATGCCCATAGATCAAAATGTCGTCTTGAAAGTAGACCGTATTACCCACTCCCTCAAGAAGATTGGAGACCATCCTTTGAAATACGCTGGCAGCTGAATTAAGCCCAAAAGGCAAGCGAGTAAACTGAAACGTGCCAAAAGGTGTAATGAAGGCAGTTAAATGCTTAGAGTCCTTATGCAAGTTAATCTGGTGATAAGCACTTCTAAGATCCAGCTTAGAAAATACTCTAGCACCATGTAACGTAGTGACCAACTCGGATATGTTGGGAAGAGGAAAGGTGTCCGCAACCACACAATCATTCAAGGATCTTAAGTCAACACAGAAACGGAGCTTGCCATCCGATTTCTTTGTGACGACTATGGGAGAAACCCAGGGTGACGCCTCGACTGGTTCAATTACTCCAGAGGCCAACATCTCATCGATCATGCTCTTAACCTCTTGCCTAACAACGATTGGGACTCGCCTGACCTTGTGCTGCACAGGAATGGAGTGGTCCCTCAACACAATTCGATGAGAATACCCTTTGAGTTGACCCAAGCTTTCCCTGAATACAGCGCTAGCATCGTACAAAATCTTCTCTAACTCATTATCCTCGATTATCATCACCTGTGGTGAAGCACGAGGGTTGACAATGATCGCCAAGTCATACTGGTGAACCCAACCCAGAATTGCCGGGCCTGACCTAGAAACATAAACTTTCCCTTGTATGTTCCTATAAGAAAAAATAATGTGTGCATTGAAGTACCCCTAAATGTCAATGGTCTCACCTTGATAACCACCCGGGGAAATGTCTTTAGGTAAAAGATGCCTAGTACCCCAATTGAGCAAGAAAAGATCATGTGGGATAATAGTGTACCTTGAGCCAGTATCCACCATTAAGTGAATTTCTTTGCCATCTATGATGAAAAGTGCCTTAGGCCTGACTTTGAGTTCATCACTCAACACCACAGACGAATCTCCATCAACCACCAGAATTTTGTGACCATCTTCATCAACAAATGCACTATCGTCCACAGAAGCCACTGAAGAACGAGGTTTGCTACGACAAACTCTCGCATAATGACCCACCCTACCACACTTCAAACATTCTTGTTTGGCTGCAAAGCAAAATTTAGAGTCAGAGGAGTGAACGGTGCTCCCACACCTGTTGCACATGCGAGTTACAGAGGACTTCTGTGTAGTGGGATTTTTGATGAAAGGAACTTTTTTGACAAGCTTCTTATTCTTTACCACTGCAATGTCAGCTTGTTCTGCGGAAAAGAGGGTTTGTTCTGAGCATTCCTGACCGGAAATTTCATTAACGTCACCAGAATTCTTCTTTTCAAGTTCCTTCATATATCCTTGAGACTCCTCAACAATTTTAGCTAGGTCTATGGCTGTCAGTAGGTTAGGATTTTTCGCCGCCCAAAGACGCTCTTGGATCTTCTTGTTATTGCACTGTACAATAAGTTGATCCCTAATAAGTTCATCTGTCATTCCACCGAACTTGCATTTCACTGACATCTCTCTCAACCTGGCAACAAAGTCATCGATAGATTCGCCTGTTCTTTGACTTTTTGTGTAAAACCTGTATCGATTCATGACTAAGTTCTCCTCCTTCGCATATCTTACCTCAAGCCTACCAATGGCCTCCTTATATTCGTCAGGCACAGGTTGCCCATTAGCTTGTAGTCCTTGAGGTAAATAGCGAAAAATGCGTTGACCTTCTTTGCCCAAAGAACCCAATAAGAGTGCTTTCTTACGTTTTGCAGAGTATTCTTGAGCATCTAGAGCATCCAAATAGTTATCAAACATCGGGAACCAATCATCCCAAGAAATGCTAGGTTGTCCAGGCAGAGCCAGAAAACTAGGAGGAAGCACTACAGAAGGATTCTCGTTTGTCATGGCTGACCACGCTGAGCCTTGTACAGAACAGAAAATAAACTTATAAATGAAGAGAGAGAAACAAAGCAAGGCAGTAAAACAGTACCTGAAACCAAAGCAGGTCAGATGAGACACACGACCCGTGTGCCACCTCAGAGAACGAAACGCCAGCCAAATGCGCTCAAAAACCGAGTAGCGTACCTCGGTGGCTGACAGGGAAGGAGTTGTCCTGGAAACAGTACCAAACAAAGATGGCCGCCACGTCGATGACGCAGAGACGTGAGAGCGTAACTAGACGCTTGACGGGAGGTGAGCAGAGAGCTTCTAGCGTGACGAAGAGGATTCTTGCCGTGAACCACTCCGCAGTGAAGATTCCATGATGTCATCAGAGGAGAGAAACCTCGACGAGAAGAGGAGCTCCTGTCGCACCAACTGTCACTCCCACGCCGATCGTGCCCGCAACCAGAACTAGGCAAACAGGTGAGTCGCAAGTGTCTCTACAGCAGTTAAATTGAGACAAAACCTTCTCCAGAGCGAATCGTTGCACACAGGTTTGGCTTTCCCTCACGCTTTACGCGTAAGACGCTAGACGCGTAAGACGATCCGTAGAAAGACCCACAAACGGAGAGTTGACCACGCAGGAAAGCTCATCTGTTTGTATTGACTAGAGGCAGAGACAGTTCTGTAGGATCGAGCTTTGGAGGGTGAAAGCGTAGAGATGTTCCGCTCTTGTGATGAAGACTAGAACGAAGTGGAAACAAACGTGGGCTGATGAAGAAATCGTCGCCAAAATTGTTGTAGATAAATAGTGGTCCACAACCGCTTTCTTCTCAAGTTGCTTTTATTAAGTAGAACAGGAAACACAAGAGCGGACTCTCCACAGCAGAAGCCAAACGCAACTGCCAAAGGAGAGAACACAGAAGCATGAAGCAACCTAGAACATAGTAAAAGGAACATTCCACAAGCACAGAGAATGCTCAACAAGCAGAACATGTACTACAGGGCGCCAGTGCAGGGGTGCCTTTTGGTGTCGGGAAAGCTTACCCTCAGTCGATCGCGGTTGGGGGGGCATCTGGTTCTGAGGCTGCAGGCTTCTTCAGGAGCGTCGAGGGAAGTCCTTGGGTACCGGACTCTGGGTCACAGTCGCCGTGGGGTCGTCCTCGTGGTCTTTGTTCACTCCGGCACAGGCCAGGCTTGGCGGGTGCAGAGTGTGAAGGGTTCGCAGTTCCGGGCTGATGCCAGGGATTAGAAATAGATTTTGAGTAGTGCCTCTAATCATGGGAGTCCCAGGGGATTAGAGCCAAAAGGTAGTCAGGTCCTCCGGGGTTTGTGAGGTTGCTGGCCACAAGAGATGCCGGTTTGGAGCAGGACCAGGTTCAAGGGTCGACAGGCCGGTAGGGCTGGGGCCAAAGCAGTTGGTATCTTCCTCTTTTTCGCAGCTGCAGGGCAGGTCTTCTTTCTTCTAGCTCTTCTTCGGATTTCGGAATCTGTAATCTGGCGAAGGAAGGTTCCGGGTGCCCCTAAATACTAGATTTAGGGGCGTTACAGGTAGGTGAAGGGCAGGGACCAATGGGTCCCTGTCCTGGAGTGGGTACACACCCTATCCTGCCTCTCTCCTGTGGGAGGGGGGCAGTAGCCTAGTCCTGATTGGGCAGGGCTTCCAATCTTCAAGATGGCGAGAGCCCGGAGATGTGCTTCACCTCGCCTGCCCCACCTGAAGGGGGTGGTTGGCAGGCTGGCACATCCCCTGTCCTTATTTGGGGTTTCCGGCCAAGCTTCCCGCCAGAGTGGGGGGTTTGCAGTGGCCTGGGGAAGTTCACAGAGGCGGCATGCCTTTGAAGCTTCCCCCTGCCCATCCTGGGGGAGGAGATTTAGCACCTCGCCCAGGATGTGCATTGTTGCAGGCCCAGGAGAGCAGGGGCTCTCCTACCCAGGGGTCCGGAAACATGTCTGCTGTGTGGCAGCCTGGGCAGACTCAGAACAGACGTGGATTGTAGGTTAGGTTTTAGGGGGCATCTCTAAGATGCCCTCTGGGGTGTTTGGTACATTAAATCCCACACTGGCATCGGTGTGGGTTTATTGTGCTGAAATGTTTGATGCCATGTACTCTTAAATGGCAGCACTGCACTTACAGTGCCCAGGAATGGACCTGGGTACTGTAGGGGCACAGGGCTCATGCTCCTGTGCTCACACCACTGGCATAGGGCACCCAGCTAGAGGGGTGGCTGATGTATGCCATGGCAGTGTACGTGGTGGGCATGGCACACAGGAATGTGTGCCATGTCGACTCTTGGTTTTGTCTTGTACCCAGACACTAAGCCTGCAAGGGCAGTGTGTGTGTGTAAGGGTACAGGGCCTCTAAGGGTGACACAATGAGTGCTGCAGTCCTTAGAGGCCTTCCCTGGTCACAAGGCCCTGGGTACCTAGAGTACCATTTACCAGGGGCTGACATGTGGCCAGGGTTTGCCAATTTGGGTTTTGGGTTTTAGGAAAGGAACCTAGGCCCTGGGCACCTGACTGGCAGGAGTCCAGGGCACACTTAGTCAAAGTACATTCAGCAATTCAGCAAAAAGTGGGGGCATACCATGCAAGAAAGATGGCAGTTTCTCACACAAACCCCCCCCTAACGAAAGGTGATGAGACTAACCTTGCCCAATGGAGTGTTCATTGTCTAAGTGGAAGAACCTGGAAAGTCCATCTGCATTGGCATGGGCAGTCCCTGGTCTGTGTTCCACTTCAAAGTCCATTCCCTGTAAGTTGATGGACCACCTTAGTAGTTTTGGATTTTCCCCTTTCATCTGCATTAGCCATCTGAGAGGTCTGTGGTCAGTTTGAACCAGGAAGTGAGTACCATACAAGTATGGCCTCAACTTCTTCAGGGACCAAACCACAGCAAAGGCCTCCCTCTCAATGGCACTCCAACGCTGCTCTCTGGGGAGTAGCCTCCTGCTTATAAAAGCAACAGGTTGGTCTTGGCCTTCATGATTGGTCTGGGATAGGACCGCTCCTATCCCTAGCTCAGAGGCATGAGTCTGCACTATGATCTGCTTGGCATAATCTGGAGCTTTCAGAATTGGTGCTGAGCACATTGCTTCTTTCAGGTTGTCAAAAGCCTTTTGGCAACTAACGGTCCAGTTAACCTTCTTGGGCATCTTCTTGGAGGTGAGTTCTGTAAAGGGGGTCAAAATGGACCCATATCCCTTCACAAACCTCCTGTGGGATGAGGGGGGCCTTTGGGTGGCCACATGTCTTGCCACTGGCTTGACAGGTAACACAGGAGCTGACAAACTCCTTCACCTTTTGGTGCATCTGGGGCCAATAAAAGTGACTCACTAGTCTTTCCCAAGTTTTGGATTGCTCCAGATGTCCAGCTAGGGGGATGTCATGAGTCAAAGTTAGGAGGAACTCCCTGTACTTTGTGGCACTACCACCCTCCTGGTGGCCCAGAAGTGGGGTTTCTTGCCTCAGCATACAGTAATCCCCCTTCCCAATAAGCTCTGTGGGTACCACTGACATCTCCTTTTGCTTCTGAAACAGCTTGCTGCCTCAGGCTTTCAAGAGTGGGACAGTCTCGCTGACCCTGGCACAGCTCTTCCCTAGTGGGTCCCCCTGGGCCCAAGAGTTCAACCTGGTAAGGGTCAAGCTCCATGGGCTCAGTTCCCTCAGGGGTATCCAAATCCTCTCCCTGTGGAGAGGGGTCCTGAATGCTTTACTGTGCAGAAGCTGGTTCCCTAGTCTTCTTACCTTTTCTCTTGGTTGGCTGGGCCATTATTTCAGGCTCCAGACCTACTTTTTCACCCTTCCTCTTGCTCTGTGCTCTGGTTTGCACACACACCAATTCAGAGATGACCAGCATGACTGCATGGGCATTTAGTTCAACCTCAGCCCAGGCTGAGGTTTCCAGATCATTTTCAAGCAGACAGGCAGCTGGCAACTTTGGAGAGACCACTACCTGTTTCCGGCCAGTAACCCCACTCTCCCCCCCGGGCCTAATGTCACCATGGCCATGGGATGACTAGTGGTGACACTGTCAGCCTTGGTGACTGGGTAAGACTTCCCAATCAAATATTACTCAGGGGTAACCAGTGTGTCTCTCACCATAGTGACACTGGCACCTGCATCCCTCAGAGCTTCTACCCTAGTTCCATTCACCCAGGGGTACTGCAAATATTTCTTTAAGTTGGGTGGCCACACAGCTACAGTGGCAAACTCCACTTCTCCCAGGGAGACTAGACTTGCTTCTGTGTGTTACAGATTTGCTCAGGGTACACTTCTGGGGCCCTTTGTAAGACTCAGACTTTTTATCTTGGGGATTCTCACCACCTTTTCCCTGGGGAGGTTTTGTGACCACTTTCTTCTGGTCACCCCCAGTGGCTGTCCTTGTCACCCTAGTCTTGACCCAGTGGTCTGCCTTCTTTCCCAATTCTTGGGGAGAAAGTAGACCTAGGTCTACCAAATGCTGATGCAAATTTTCATTTGTGCAGTTACTTAATACATGTTCCTTCATGAATAAATTATACAATCCAGTAAAATCCTGCACACCATGTCCTGCTAACCAACCATCCAGTGTCTTTACGGAGAAGTCTACAAAATCAATCCAGGACTGGGTCTGGGTTGTCTGAGCACCCCTGAATCTAATTCTATACTCCTCAGTAGTGAATCCAAATCCCTCAATCAGAGACTTCCTCATGAGGTCATAGGATCCTGCTTCTGGCCCAGAGAGGGTCAGAAGCCTGTCTCTGCAGTTACCAGAGAACAGTTCCCACAGGAGTGCCCCCCAGAGAGGTTTCTTTACTCTTGTAATTTCACAAGCCCTCTCAAAGGCTGTGAACCACTTGGTGATGTCATCACCTTCCTCAAATTTAGGGACAATCCCTTTTGGGATTTTAGGATCAGAGGTTTCCTCCCTATCCTTATTGTTAGTATTGCTGCCACCATTGATGGGTGCTAAACCCATCTCTCTACTTTCTTTTTCTAGAGCCAGGAGCCTGGACTCTAGCTCTAATCTTTTGGCCAGACTTGCTAAAAGGCTGTCCTCTTCACTGGTGGGTCCCCCAGTGATCTCTCTGGTACCAGATTCACCTGTGTGATATCTAGGTTCCCAGACGCTAATTCTTGGATTGAAGGGTATGGGTGCCCTCTCATCCCTAGCGAATAGTGTGGGGGGGTCATTCTCCTCCTCCTCCTCTTCCCTTTCCTCATCTGACTGGCCATCACCATGTTCAGATGGGTGGTCCTTAGTACACTCAGCCAAGAGCTCCTGGAGCCCTAGTTTGGTTGGATGCAGGCCCATTGGTATATTTTTAAGTTTGCATAGGGACCTCAATTCCTTGAAAGACAAGTGTAAGTAAGGTGTGAGGTCGAGCTCCTCCACCAGGTCCATGTTATTATTTTCACTAATAGCTGGGTTTGTTTGAGTCATTCTAACCTGACAGTTCTAATCCTCTACCATGACTATAGTGACTTTTATTTTTCTAAAATTCTAATGGGACTTAAGCAAGGCCCTGACAAGACTTTTTAGTATTTTGGAAAAGACCAATCAGAATTCTAAAGGCAATTTTAAGAGTTCTGTCGTGTGATCAGATGGTGACTAAGTAGTCCAACAAAATGCAAGTTTGTATCCCACTGCTGATCCACCAATGTAAGAAAGTGGTTCTGTATCTACTGTTCCCAAATAGGTACAGTGTGTACAGAGTCCACAGTCCCCAGAGGTTTGGCAGAGGCTAAAGTTAGATATAACCTTACTCTCTAAAGTGGTAGCTTGGTCGAGCAGTAAGGCAGTATCAGAGGACAGTGTAAAGCATTTTGATATACACACTCACTCAGCAAATGGTTTCCCACACTCAATAACTGAACTCTAGGCCAATGGTTTCTATATAAAAAATATATGCTTGTTTTATTTTAGAACCAACAATAGGTATTAAAATATACTTTCTCAGAATAAGATGCTGTAGGTAAATACTTTTGCAATATGCAATTGACTTTTGTAAATATTTACAAGTTGTTGTAATAGGCAACACAATTCTAAACACAATAATGCATTGAATTCAATGGAAGTTTCAAGTTATTTGCAATAGATCACTTTTAGATTACTTTTGCAATTCCAGGACTGGATCCTAGATTCAGTCCTGGGACAGTATTTAGAATCTAGTCAGTGCTGGGCACCAAGATCCAGCACTGGGAGCTCACCTAATAGCAGGTGAGTATTTTCATTTTCGTTACTGGGCTGATTTTTGGTGAATATTTTAAGTTTTGAAAAATCCACACACAGAAGAAATTTCATCAAAAGCCAGTCAATGTTATCCTACGGAGAAAATTGAGTTATCGGTTTAAAGGTAAGTACTCGACTGGCAGAGTTAAGGTTCTGGGCATAGACTCAGGGGTCTCCCAGGGTCAGGTAGGTACAGTTGGTTCACCCTCAGCAGCACAAGGGCGGCCGGGTGCAGAGAGAGTTAGGCCCAATGTTATCCTATGAGAGGTAGGGGGGCCTTGGTTTTGTGGCTGCTGACTAGCATCCCACGCGGCTGTGGGAGCTGGGCTCCTGGTCACTTACTCAGGGCAAGTGGGGAAGTAGATAGGTGTAGAGGTTGCACTGCCAGGGCCACACGGGCGGCTGGGTGCAGGGTGCTTTTGAGCCTTCGCGCGCTCAATTGATTTCAATGGGAAAGCTCCGGTTTAGAAAAAGACTGCAAGCTCGGGGGTGAAGATTCTTCAGGTGCCACCATCACTTCGAGAGGTAAGTTGGGTAGTTGGACGATAGGTAGGTACCCCGGGATTGGGCACAGGGGGCCACGGGGCGCCGAGTGCAGGGGTGCCTTTTGGTGTTGGGCAAGCTTACCCTCAGTTGATTGCGGTTGGGGGGGCACCTGGTTCTGAGGCTGCAGGCTTATTCAGGAGCGTCGAGGGAAGTCCTTGGGTGCCGGACTCGGGGTCACAGTCGCCGTGCGGTCGTCCTCGTGGTCTTTGTTCACTCCGGCACAGGCCAGGCTTGGTGGGTGCCGAGTGTGAAGGGTTCACGGTTCCGGGCTGATGCCAGGGATTAGAAGTAGATTTTGAGTAGAGCCTCTACTCATGGGAGTCCCAGGGGCTTAGAGCCAAAAGGTAGTCAGGTCCTCCGGGGTTTGTGAGGTTGCTGGCCACAAGAGATGCCGGTCTGGAGCAGGAGCAGGTTCGAGGGTCGACAGGCCGGTTCAACACTCCGTCCATCATTTCCTTTGGTTTTTGCTTTGTTCGCCATAAGTTGGCAGGGTATGCTCAGACGTGAGTCCCTTGCTCACTTTGCCACAGGATTCAAGCACGCCTGGCTGAAGACGGCTGAAATGCCAGAAACCGGTCCTAGGAAGCTTGTTTCCGGTCCAGGGAAGACAGGGCTTGGCAGTTCGGGTTGGACTGTTCCCATGAGGCACAGGGTCAGACTGATTTGCATATGGCCATGTCTGAACTGGGGTGGCTGAGTGGGCTAAAGAACGGTGATGGATTAAACCCAGATCAGTTGACTGGGGGTGAGTGCTTGCATTGTTCAACACTCCGTCCATCATTTCCTTTGGTTTTTGCTTTGTTCGCCATAAGTTGGCAGGGTATGCTCAGACGTGAGTCCCTTGCTCACTTTGCCACTGGATTCAAGCAAGCCTGGTTGAAGATGGCTGAAATGCCAGAAACCGGTACTAGGAAGCTTGTTTTCCGGTCCAGGGAAGACATGGCTTGGCAGTTCGGGCTGGACTGTTCCCATGAGGCACAGGGTCAGACTGATTTGCATATGGCCATGTCTGAACTGGGGTGGCAGAGTGGGCTAAAGAACGGTGATGGATTAAACCCAGATCAGTTGACTGGGGGTGAGTGCTTGCATTGTTCAACACTCCGTCCATCATTTCCTTTGGTTTTTGCTTTGTTCGCCATAAGTTGGCAGGGTATGCTCAGACGTGAGTCCCTTGCTCACTTTGCCACTGGATTCAAGCAAGCCTGGCTGAAGAATGCTGAAATGCCAGAAACCGGTCCTAGGAAGCTTGTTTCCGGTCCAGGGAAGACATGGCTTGGCAGTTCGGGCTGGACTGTTCCCATGAGGCACAGGGTCAGACTGATTTGCATATGGCCATGTCTGAACTGGGGTGGCAGAGTGGGCTAAAGAACGGTGATGGATTAAACCCAGATCAGTTGACTGGGGGTGAGTGCTTGCATTGTTCAACACTCCGTCCATCATTTCCTTTGGTTTTTGCTTTGTTCGCCATAAGTTGGCAGGGTATGCTCAGACGTGAGTCCCTTGCTCACTTTGCCACTGGATTCAAGCAAGCCTGGCTGAAGACGGCTGAAATGCCAGAAACCGGTCTTAGGAAGCTTGTTTCCGGTCCAAGGAAGACATGGCTTGGCAGTTCGGGCTGGACTGTTTCCATGAGGCACAGGGTCAGACTGATTTGCATATGGCCATGTCTCAACTGGGGTGGCAGAGTGGGCTAAAGAACGGTGATGGATTAAACCCAGATCAGTTGACTGGGGGTGAGTGCTTGCATTGTTCAACACTCCGTCCATCATTTCTTTTGGTTTTTGCTTTGTTCGCCATAAGTTGGCAGGGTATGCTCAGACGTGAGTCCCTTGCTCACTTTGCCACTGGATTCAAGCAAGCCTGGCTGAAGACGGCTGAAATGCCAGAAACCGGTCCTAGGAAGCTTGTTTCCGGTCCAGGGAAGACATGGCTTGGCGGTTCGGGCTGGACTGTTCCCATGAGGCACAGGGTCAGACTGATTTGCATATGGCCATGTCTGAACTGGGGTGGCAGAGTGGGCTAAAGAACGGTGATGGATTAAACCCAGATCAGTTGACTGGGGGTGAGTGCTTGCATTGTTCAACACTCTGTCCATCATTTCCTTTGGTTTTTGCCAGGTGAAGGGCAGGGACCAATGGGTCCCTGTCCTGGGGTGGGTACACCCCCTATCCTACCTCTCTCCTGTGGGAGGGGGCAGTAGCCTAGTCCTGATTGGGCAGGGCTTCCCATCATCAAGATGGCGAGAGCCCAGGGATGTGCTTCACCTCGCCTCCCCCACCTGAGGGGTGGGGTTGGCAGGGTGGCACATCCCCTGTCCTTATTTGGGGTTTCCGGCCAAGCTTCCCGCCAGAGTGGGAGGTTGCAGTGGCCTGGGGAAGCTCACAGAAGCGGCATGCCTTTGAAGCTTCCCCCTGCCCATCCTGGGGGAATAGATTTAGCACCTCGCCCAGGATGTGCATTGTTGCAGGCCCAGGAGAGCAGGGGCTCTCCTACCCAGGGGTCCAGCAACATGTCTGCTGTGTGGCAGCCTGGGCAGCCTCAGAACAGACGTGGATTGTAGGTTAGGTTTTAGGGGGCATCTCTAAGATGCCCTCTGGGGTGCTTGGTACATTAAATCCCACACTGGTATCAGTGTGGGTTTATTGTGCTGAGAAGTTTGATACCAAACTTCTCAGTCTTTAGTGTTGCCATTATGGTGCTGGTGAGTTCGTGTTTGACGAGCTCTCAGCACCATGTACTCTTAAACGGCAGCACTGCACTTAAAGTGCCCAGGAATGGACCTGGGTACTGTAGGGGCACATGGCTCATGCTCCTGTGCCACACCACTGGCATAGGGCACCCAGATAGAGGGGTGGCTGATGTATGCCATGGCAGTGTAGGTGGTGGGCATGGCACACAGGAATGTGTGCCATGTCGACTCTTGGTTTTGTCTTGTACCCAGACACCTAGCCTGCAAGGGCAGTGTGTGTGTGTGTAAGGGTACAGGGCCTCTAAGGGTGGCACAATGAGTACTGCAGCCATTAGAGTCCTTCCCTGGCCATAAGGCCCTGGGTACCTAGGGTACCATTGACCAGGGGCTGACATGTCGCCAGGGCTTGCTAATTTGGGTTTTGGGTTTTAGGGAAGGAACATAGGCCCTGGGCACCTGACTGGCAGGAGTCCAGGGCACACTCAGTCAAAGTACATTCAGCAATTCAGCAAAAAGTGGGGGAATACCATGCAGAAAAGATGGCACTTTCTCACACAACCCCCCCCCCCTCCCAAACGAAAGGTGATGAGACTAACCGTGCCCTATGGAGTCTTCATTGTCTAAGTGGAAGAACCTGGAAAGTCCATCTGCATTGGCATGGGCAGTCCCTGGTCTGTGTTCCACTTCAAAGTCCATTCCCTGTAGGGAGATGGACCACCTTAGTAGTTTTGGATTTTCCCCTTTCATCTGCATTAGCCATCTGAGAGGTCTGTGGTCAGTTTGAACCAGGAAGTGAGTACCAAACAAGTATGGCCTCAACTTCTTCAGGGACCAAACCACAGCAAAGGCCTCCCTCTCAATGGCACTCCAACGCTGCACTCTGGGGAGTAGCCTGCGGAGTAGCCTCCTGCTTATAAAAGCAACAGGTTGGTCTTGGCCTTCATCATTTGTCTGGGATAGGCCCGCTCCTATCCCTAGCTTAGAGGCATTAGTCTGCACTATGAACTGCTTGGCATAATCTGGAGCTTTTAGAATTGGTGCTGAGCACATTGCTTCTTTCAGGGTGTCAAAAGCCTTTTGGCAACTAACTGTCCAGTTAACCTTCTTGGGCATTTTCTTGGAGGTGAGTTCTGTAAGGGGGGTCACAATGGACCCATAATCCCTTCACAAACCCCCTGTAGTACCCAGTCAAGCCAAGGAATGCCCTGACTTGGGTCTGGTTTGTTGGAGCTATCCAGTCCATGATGGCCTGGATCTTGGGTTGTAAGGGTTGTACTTGGCCTCCACCTACAAGGTGGCCCAAGTACACCACAGTGCCCTGCCCTATCTGGCAGTTGGATGCCTTGATAGTGAGACCTGCATTTTGCAGAGCCTCTAAAACCTTCCCAAGGTGGATCAGGTGATCCTGCCAGATGGAGCTAAAGACAGCAATATCATCAAGATAAGCTGCACTAAAGGATTCCAGCCCAGCCAGCACAAGGTTCACCAACCTCTGGAAGGTGGCAGGGGCATTCTTTAGCCCAAAGGGCATTACAGTAAACTGATAATGCCCATCAGGGGTGGAGGATGCTGTTTTTTCTTTTGCTCCTGGGCCCATGCCAATCTGCCAGGACCCTGCAGTTAAGTCAAAGGTACTGAGGAATTGGGCTGCCCCTAATTTATCTATCAGCTCATCTGCTCTTGGAATAGGGTGAGCATCTGTCTTGGTGACAGAGTTGAGCTCTCTGTAGTCCACACAGAACCTCATCTCTCTCTTTTCGCCTTGTTGATGAGGTTTGGGGACCAGTTCCACTGGGCTAGCCCAGGGGCTCTCAGAGGGTTCAATGACCCCTAACTCCAGCATCTTGCTGACCTCAGCTTTGATGCTTTCCTTGACTTGGTTTGACTGTCGATAGATTTTGTTCTTGACAGGTGCACTGTCACCAGTGTCCACATCATGGGTACACCAGTTTGTCAGACCAGGGGTCAGGGAAAAGAGGCTAGCATACTGTTGCAAGACTTGCTTGCAGTCAGTCTGCTGTTGGGCAGAGAGGGTGTCTGAAAACATCACACCATCTACTGACCCATCTTGTGGGCTGTAGGAGAGGAGGTCAGGGAGAGGTTCACTCTCTGTTTCCTGTTCCTCATCAGTCACCATCAGCATGGTGATGTCAGCCCTGTCATTGTAGACCTTAAGGCGGTTCATATGGATAACCCTTTTGGGTGTCCTGCTTGTGCCCAGGTCAACTAAATAGGTGACCTCAATCTTTCTTTCTAGGATAGGGTAAGGGCCACTGCATTTATCTTGGAGGGCCCTTGGTGCCACTGGCTCCCAAACCCACACCTGTTGCCCAGGTTGAAATTCAACCATTGCAGCTTTTTGGTCATACCAGTGCTTCTGGAGCTCCTGGCTGGCCTCAAGGTTCTTGGATGCTTTTTCCATGTACTCGGGCATTCTGGACCTTAGGCCATGCACATTGTCCACTATGTCTTGTTTGGGCTCTTGAAGAGGCCTCTCCCAGTCCTCTTTTACAAGACAAAGTGGTCCCCTCACAGGATGACCAAACAGAAATTCAAAGGGTGAGAAACCTACTCCCTTCTGTGGTACTTCCCTGTAAGCGAAAAGCAGGCATGATAACAGGACATCCCATCTCCTTTTGAGTTTTTCAGGGAGACCCATGATCATGCCTTTCAATGTCTTGTTGAATCTCTCAACAAGGCCATTGGTTTGTGGATGGTAGGGTGTAATCTGATTTATCCCCTCTAACTGTATTTGCTGTCAGCAAGTATTTAGCTGCTGTATGGAATATTAGAAGAACTTTTGTGACAAAATGAGATTTTGTTTGGCATACATGAAGTCCTTATTGTTGAGTAATATCTTTTTTAGAGGATGTATTTTCCTTTCCTTTGCAGAATGTTTTGTTTCAGTGTGTAAAGACCTGGTGTCATTTGCTTTGTAATCTCTTTTATGATTTTATAAAGTCGAAATAAAGATAATGAAAGGTAGGGTGTAGTAAACTTGTACTGCACTCCACACTCCTTCTACATGTGTGTCAGGTAAGCAGACATGAAGTTGGAACCTCTGTCTGAAACCACCTCCTTAGGAACCCCTACCCTGGTGAAGACACCCAGGAGGGCGTTGGCTACTGCAGGAGCTGTAGTAGTCCTAAGTGGAATTGCTTCAGGGTACCTAGTAGCATGATCCACTACTACTAGAATAAATGTGTTCCCTGAGGCTGTGGGAGCTTCAAGTGGACCCACAATGTCCACTCCTACCCTTTCAAAGGGTACCCCCACCACTGGTAGAGGGATGAGGGGGGCCTTTGGGTGGCCACCTGTCTTGCCACTGGTTTGACAGGTAACACAGGAGCTGACAACCTCCTTCACCTTTGGTGCATCTGGGGCCAGTAAAAGTGACTCACTAGTCTTTCCCAAGTTATGGATTGCCCCAGACGTCCAGCTAGGGGGATGTCACGAGCCAAAGTTAGGAGGAACTCCCTGTACTTCTGTGGTACTACCGCCCTCCTGGTGGCTCCATGAGTGGGGTTTCTTGCCTCAGCATCTAGTAATCCCTCTTCCCAATAAGCTCTGTTGGTACCACTGACATCTCCTTTTGCTTCTGAAACAGCTAACTGCCTCAGGCTTTCAAGAGTGGGACAGTCTCGCTGACCCTGGCACAGCTCATCCCTAGAGGGTCCTCCTGGGCCCAAGAGTTCAACCTGGTAAGGGTCAAGCTCCATGGGCTCAGTTCCCTCAGGGGTATCCAAATCCTCTCCCTGTGGAGAGGGGTCCTGAATGCTTTGCTGTGCAGAAGCTGGCTCCCCAAGTCTTCTTACCTTTTCTCTTGGTTAGCTGGGCCATTATTTCAGGCTCCAGACCTACTTTTTCACCCTTCCTCTTGCTCTGTGCTCTGCTTTGCACACACACCAATTCAGGGATACCCAGCATGGCTGCATGGGCCTTTAGCTCAACCTCAGCCCAGGCTGAGGTTTCCAGATCATTTCCAAGCAAGCAGCTGGCAACTTTGGAGAGACCACTACCTGTTTCCGGCCAGTAACCCCTCCCCCCCAGCCTAATGTCATCATGGCCATGAGATGACTAGTAGTGACACTGTCAGCATTGGTGACTGGGTAAGACTTCCCAATCAAATATTGCTCAGGGGAAACCAGTGTGTCTCTCACCATAGTGACACTGGCACCTGTATCCCTCAGAGCGTCTACCCTAGTTCCATTCACCCAGGGGTACTGCAAATATTTCTTTAAGTTGGGTGGCCACACAGGTACAGTGGCAAACTCCACTTCTCCCAGGGAGACTAGACTTGCTTCACTGTGTTCCCAGATTTGCTCAGGGTACACTTCTGATCCCATCTGTATGCTTGCTGCCCCAGGAGTAGCTGTACTGGGTGCCTTAGGAGCTTTGTTGTGGGGGCAAGACTTATCTACAGTTAGGTGTCCTGACCTCTTACAGTTATTACACCAGGCCTTTAAGGGATCAAAGTTCTTCCCCCTATAGGGTTGAGGCACATAGGGAGTAGTTTGGGTCCCACCCCCCTGAACAGGTTTTTGGGGCCCTTTGGAAGACTCAGACTTTTTATCTTGGGGATTCTCACCACCTTTCCCCTGGGGAGGGTTTGTGACCACTTTCTTCTGGTCACCCCCAGTGGCTGTCCTCGTCATCCTAGTCTTGACCCAGTGGTCTGCCTTCTTTCCCAATTCTTGGGGAGAAAGTAGACCTAGGTCTACCAAATGCTGATGCAACCTTTCATTTGTGCAGTTACTTAATATATGTTCCTTCATAAATAAATTATACAATCCAGTAAAATTCTGCACACCATGTCCTGCTAACCAACCATCCAGTGTCTTTACTGAGAAGTCTACAAAATTAATCCAGGACTGGGTCAGGGTTTTGTGAGCACCCCTGAATCTAATTCTATACTCCTCCGTAGTGAATCCAAATCCCTCAATCAGAGTCTTCCTCATGAGGTCATAGGATCCTACTTCAGGCCCAGAGAGGGTCAGAAGCCTGTCTCTGCAGGTACCAGAGAACAGTTCCCACAGGAGTGCCCCCCAGAGAGGTTTCTTTACTCTTCTTATTTCACAAGCCCTCTCAAAGGCTGTGAACCACTTGGTGATGTCATCACCTTCCTCAAATTTAGGGACAATCCCTTTTGGAATTTTAGGATCAGAGGTTTCCTCCCTATCCTTATTGTTAGTATTGCTGCCACCATTGATGGGTGCTAAACCCATCTCTCTACTTTCTTTTTCAAGAGCCAGGAGCCTGGACTCTAGCTCTAATCTTTTGGCCAGCCTTGCTAAAAGGCTGTCCTCTTCACTGGTGGGTCCCCCAGTGATCTCTCTGGTACCAGAGTCACCTGTGTGATCTCTAGGTCCCCAGACGCTAATTCTTGGATTGAAGGGTATGGGTGCACTCTCCTCCCTAGGGAATAGTGTGGGTGGGGGTCATTCTCCTCCTCCTCCTCTTCCCTTTCCTCATCTGATTGGCCATCACCATGTTCAGATGGGCGGTCCTTAGCATACTCAGCCAAGAGCTCCTGGAGCACTAGTTTGGTTGTATTCAGGCCGTTGGTATATTTTTAAGTTTGCATAGGGACCTCAATTCCTTGAAAGACAAGTGTAAGTAAGGTGTGAGGTCGAGCTCCTCCACCAGGTCCATGTTATTATTTTCACTAATAGCTGGGTTTGTTTGAGTCATTCTAACATGACAGTTCTAATCCTCTACCCTGACTATAGTGACTTTTATTTTTCTAAAATTCTAATGGGACTTAAGCAAGGCCCTGACAAGACTTTTTAGTATTTTGGAAAAGACCAATCAGAATTCTAAAGGCAATTTTAAGAGTTCTGTCGTGTGATCAGATGGTGACTAAGTAGTCCAACAAAATGCAAGTTTGTATCCCACCGCTGATCCACCAATGTGAGAAAGTGGCTCTGTATATACTGTTCCCAAATAGGTACAGTGTGTACAGAGTCCAGAGTCCCCAGAGGTTTGGCAGAGGCTAAAGTTAGATATAACCGTACTCTCTAAAGTGGTAGCTTGGTCGAGCAGTAAGGCAGTATCAGAGGACAGTGTAAAGCATTTTGATGTACACACTCAGTCAGCAAATGGTTTCACACACTCAATAACTGAACTCTAGGCCAATGGTTTATATATAAAAAATATATGCTTGTTTTATGTTAGAAGCAACAATAGGTATTAAAATATACATTGTCAGAATAAGATGCTGTAGGTAAATACTGTTGCAATATGCAATTGACTTTTGTAAATAATTACAAGTTGTTGCAATAGGCAGCACAATTCTAAACACAATAATGCATTGAGTTCAATGGAGGTTTCAAGTTATTTGCAATAGATTACTTTTAGAATACTTTTGGAATTCCAGGAATGGATCCTAGATTCAGTCCTGGGACAGTACTTAGAAACAAGTGATAAAAGTCGACTTAATTACTGTGGTGATTTGTAGAAAATTTTTTGCTATTTTAAAAGTTGACACTTTGAAAATGTTTCATAGAAAACAGTCAATGATTCCCTATGGCAGTAAATTCACGTTGCAGGTATAGTATGTTCTCGTTACTTTTGTAATCCAGTACTGGGTGCCTAGACTCAGTACTGGGACCTTTAGCCAAAACAAGTAAGTAATTACGTTTTCAGAAATTATACGATTTTTAAAGAATATTTAAAGTTTTCAGAAATTGACACTTGGAAGAAATTTCACAGAAAAACAGTCAATGATTTCCTATGGGAGATAATTGGGTTACTGGTAAGTACAGTTGTAAGTATTTTTCAGAGTCAGTGCTGGGCACCAAGATCCAGCACTGGTAGCTCACCTAATAGCAGGTGAGTATTTTCATTTTCGTTACTCGGCTGATTTTTGGTGAATATTTTAAGTTTTGAAAAATCCACACACAACAAATTTCAGGAAAAACCAGTCAATGTTACCCTATGGAGAAAATTGAGTTATCGGTTTAAAGGTCAGTACTCGACTGGCAGAGTTAAGTTTCTGGGCATAGACTCAGGGGTCTCCCAGGGTCAGGTAGGTACAGTTGGTTCACCCTCAGCGGCACAAGGGCGGCCGGGTGCAGAGAGAGTTAGGCCCAATGTTATCCTATGAGAGGTAGGCGGGCCTTGGTTGGCGGCTGCTGACTAGCAGGCCACGTGGCTGTGGGAGCTGGGCTCCTGGTCACTTACTCAGGGCAAGTGGGGAAGTAGATAGGTGCAGAGGTTGCACTGCCAGGGCCACTCTGGCGGCTGGGTGCAGGGTGCTTTTGAGCCTTCGCGCGCTCAATTGATTTCAACGGGAATGCTCCGTTTAGAAAAAGACTGCAAGCTCGGGGATGAAGATTCTTCAGGTGCCACCACCACTTTGAGAGGTAAGTTGGGTAGATGGAGGATATGTAGGTACACCGGGATTGCGCACAGGGGGCCACGGGGCGCCTGGTGCAGGGGTGCCTTTTGGTGTCGGGAAGGCTTACCCTCAGTTGATCGCGGTTGGGGGGCACCTGATTCTGAGGCTGCAGACTTCTTCAGGAGCGTCGAGGGAAGTCCTTGGGTGCCGGACTCGGGGTCACAGTCGCCGTGGGGTCATCCTCGTGGTCTTTGTTCACTCCGGCACAGGCCAGGCTTGGCGGGTGCAGAGTGTGAAGGGTTCGCGGTTCCGGGCTGATGCCAGGGATTAGAAGTAGATTTAGAGTAGAGCCTCTACTCATGGGAGTCCCAGGGGCTTAGAGCCAAAAGGTAGTCAGGTCCTCCGGGGTTTGTGAGGTTGCTGGCCACAAGAGATGCCGGTTTGGAGCAGGGGCAGGTTCGAGGTTCTGCAGGCCGGTAGGGCTGGGGCCAAAGCAGTTGGTGTCTTCCTCTTTTTAGGAGCTGCAGGGCAGGTCTTCTTTCTTCTAGCTCTGTTTCGGATTTCGGAATCTGGAATCTGGCGAAGGAAGGTTCCGGGTGCCCCTAAATACTAGATTTAGGGGCGTTACAGGTAGGTGAAGGGAAGGGGCCAATGGGTCCCTGTCCTGGGGTTGGTACACCCCCTATCCTGCCTCTCTCCTGTTGGAGGGGGGCAGTAGCCTAGTCCTGATTGGGCAGGGCTTTCCATCTTCAAGATGGCGAGAGCCCGGAGATGTGCTTCCCCTCGCCTCCCCCACCTGAGGGGTGGGGTTGGCAGGCTGGCACATCCCCTGTCCTTATTTGGGGTTTCCGGCCAAGCTTCCCGCCAGAGTGGGGGGTTGCAGTGGCCTGGGGAAGCTCACAGAGGAGGCATGCCTTTGAAGCTTCCCCCTGCCCATCCTGGGGGAGGTGATTTAGCACCTCGCCCAGGGACCTGGGTACTGTAGGGGCACAGGGATCATGCTACTGTGCCCACACCACTGGCATAGAGCACCCAGCTAGAGGGGTGGCTGATGTATGCCATGGCAGTGTAGGTGGTGGGCATGGCACACAGGAATGTGTGCCATGTCGACTCTTTGTTTTGTCTTGTACCCAGACACCCAGCCTGCAAGGGCAGTGTGTGTTTGTAAGGGTACAGGGCCTCTATGGGTGGCACAATGAGTGCGGCAGCCCTTAGAGGCCTTCCCTGGCCACAAGGCCCTGGGTACCTAGGGTACCATTTACCAGGGGCTGAGATGTGGCCAGGGTTTGCCAATTTGGGATTTGGGTTTTAGGGAAGGAACATAGGCCCTGGGCACCTGACTGGCAGGAGTCCAGGGCACACTCAGTCAAAGTACATTCAGCAATTCAGCAAAAAGTGGGGGCATACCATGCAAGAAAGATGGCACTTTCTCACACAACCCCCCCCCCCCCCAAACGAAAGGTTATGAGACTAACCTTGCCCTATGGAGTCTTCATTGTCTAAGTGGAAGAACCTGGAAAGTCCATCTGCATTGGCATGGGCAGTCCCTGGTCTGTGTTCCACTTCAAAGTCCATTCCCTGTAGGGAGATGGACCACATTAGCAGTTTTGGATTTTCCCCTTTCTTCTGCATTAGCCATCTGAGAGGTCTGTGGTCAGTTTGAACCAGGAAATGAGTACCAAACAAGTATGGCCTCAACTTCTTCAGGGACCAAACCACAGCAAAGGCCTCCCTCTCAATGGCACTCCAACGCTGCTCTCTGGGGAGTAGCGCCTGCTTATAAAAGCAACAGGTTGGTCTTGGCCTTCATCATTGGTCTGGGATAGGACCGCTCCTATCCCTAGCTCAGAGGCATCAGTCTGCACTATGAACTGCTTGGCATAATCTGGAGCTTTTAGAATTGGTGCTGAGCACATTGCTTCTTTCAGGGTGTCAAAAGCCTTTTGGCAACTAACTGTCCAGTTAACCTTCTTGGGCATCTTCTTGGAGGTGAGTTCTCTACGGGGGGTCACAATGGACCCATATCCCTTCACAAACCTCCTGTAGTACCCAGTCAAGCCAAGGAATGCCCTGACTTGGGTCTGGGTTGTTGGAGCTATCCATTCCATGATGGCATGGATCTTGGGTTGTAAGGGTTGTACTTGGCCTCCACCTACAAAGTGGCCCAAGTACACCACAGTGCCCTGCCCTATCTGGCATTTGGATGCCTTGATAGTGAGACCTGCATTTTGCAGAGCCTCTAAAACCTTCCCAAGGTGGATCAGGTGATCCTGCCAGGTGGAGCTAAAGACAGCAATATCATCAACATAAGCTGCACTAAAGGATTCCAGTCTAGCTAGCACATGGTTCACCAACATCTGGAAGGTGGCTGGGGCATTCTTTAGCCCAAAGGGCATTAGAGTAAACTGATAATGCCCATCAGGGGTGGAGGATGCTGTCTTTTCTTTTGCTCCTGGGGCCATGCCAATCTGCCAGTACCCTGCAGTTAAGTCAAAGGTACTGAGGAATTGGGATGCCCCTAATTTATCTATCAGCTCTTCTGCTCTTGGAATAGGGTGAGCATCTGTCTTGGTGACTGAGTTGAGCCCTCTGTAGTCCACACAGAACCTCATCTCTCTCTTTTCACCTTGTTGATGAGGTTTGGGGACCAGAACCACTGGGCTAGCCCAGGGGCTCTCAGAGGGTTCAATGACGCCTAACTCCAGCATCTTGCTGACCTCAGCTTTCATGTATTCCTTGACTTGGTCTGACTGCCGATAGATTTTGTTCTTGACAGGTGCACTGTCACCAGTGTCCACATCATGGTTACACCAGTTTGTCAGACCAGGGGTCAGGGAAAAGAGGCTAGCAGACTGTTGCAAGACTTGCTTGCAGTCAGTCTGCTGTTGGGCAGAGAGGGTGTCTGAAAAGATCGCACCATCTACTGACCAATCTTGTGGGCTGTAGGAGAGGAGGTCAGGGAGAGGTTCACTCTCTGCTTCCTGTTCCTCATCAGTCACCATCAGCATGGTGATGTCAGCCCTGTCATTGTAGAGCTTAAGGCGGTTCACATGGATACCCTTTTGGGTGTCCTGCTAGTGCCCAGGTCAACTAAATAGGTGACCTCACTCTTTCTTTCTAGGATAGGGTAAGGGCCCCTCCATTTATCTTGGAGGGCCCTTGGTGCCACTGGCTCTAAAACCCACACCTGTTGCCCAGGTTGAAATTCAACCAGTACAGCTTTTTGGTCATACCAGTGCTTCTGGAGCTCCTGGCTGGCCTCAAGATTCTTGGATGCTTTTTCCATGTACTCGGCCATTCTGGACCTTAGGCCAAGCACATTGTCCACTATGTCTTGTTTGGGCTCTTGAAGAGGCCTCTCCCAGCCCTCTTTTACTAGACAAAGTGGTCCCCTCACAGGATGACCAAACAGAAGTTCAAAGGGTGAGAAACCTACTCCCTTCTGTGGTACTTCCCTGTAAGCGAAAAGCAGGCATGGTAACAGGACATCCCATCTCCTTTTGAGTTTTTCAGGGAGACCCATGATCATACCTTTCAATGTCTTGTTGAATCTCTCAACAAGGCGATTGGTTTGTGGATGGTAGGGTGTAGTAAACTTGTACTGCACTCCACACTCCTTCCACATGTGTGTCAGGTAAGCAGACATGAAGTTGGAACCTCTGTCTGAAACCACCTCCTTAGGAACCCCTACCCCGGTGAAGACACCCAGGAGGTCCTTGGCTACTGCAGGAGCTGAAGTAGTCCTAAGTGGAATTGCTTCAGGGTACCTAGTAGCATGATCCACTACTACTAGAATAATTGTGTTCCCTGAGGCTGTGGGAGGTTCAAGTGGACCCACAATGACTACTCCTACCCTTTCAACGGGTACCCCCACCACTGGTAGTGGGATGAGGGGGCCTTTGGGTGGCCACCTGTCTTGCCACTGGCTTGACAGGTAACACAGTAGCTGACACACTCCTTCACCTTTTGGGGCATCTGGGGCCAGTAAAAGTGACTCACTAGTCTTTCTCAAGTTTTGGATTGCCCCAGATGTCCAGCTAGGGGGATGTCATGAGCCAAAGTTAGGTGGAACTCCCTGTACGTCTGTGGCACTACCACCCTCCTGGTGGCTCCAGGAATGGGGTTTCTTGCCTCAGCATACAGTAATCCATTTTCCAATAAGCTCTGTGGGTACCACTGACATCTCCTTTTGCTTCTGAAACAGCTTGCTGCCTCAGGCTTTCAAGAGTGGGACAGTCTCGCTGACCCTGGCACAGCTCTTCCCCAGAGGGTCCCCCTGGGCCCAAGAGTTCAACCTAGTAAGGGTCAAGCTCCATGGGCTCAGTTCCCTCAGGGGTATCCAAATCCTCTCCCCGTGGAGAGGGGTCCTGAATGCTTTGCTGTGCAGAAGCTGTTTCCCCGGTCTTCTTACTTTTTCTCTTGGTTGGCTGGGCCATTATTTCAGGCTCCAGACCTACTTTTTCACCCTTCCTCTTGCTCTGTGCTCTGGTTTGCACAAACAGCAATTCAGGGATGCCCAGCATGGCTGCATGGGCCTTTAGCTCAACCTGTTTCCAGATAATTTCCAAGCAGACAGGCAGCTGGCAACTTTGGAGAGACCACTACCTGTTTCCGGCCAGTACCCCCCCCCAGCCTAATGTCACCATGGCCATGGGATGACTACTGGGGACACTGTCAGCATTGGTGACTGGGTAAGACTTCCCAATCAAATATTGCTCAGGGGAAACCAGTGTGTCTCTCACCATAGTGACACTGGCACCTGTATCCCTCAGAGCTTCTACCTTAGTTCCATTCACCCAGGGGTACTGTAAATATTTCTTTAAGTTGGGTGGCCACACAGCTACAGTGACAAACTCCACTTCTCCCAGGGAGACTAGACTTGCTTCAGTGTGTTCCCAGATTTGCTCTGGGTACACTTCTTATCCCATCTGTATGCTTGCTGCCCCAGGAGTAGCTGTACTGGATGACTTAGGGGCTTTGTTGTGGGGCAAGACTTATCTACAGTTAGGTGTCCTGACCTCTTACAGTTATTACGCCAGGCCTTTAAGGGACCAAAGTTCTTCCCCCTATAGGGCTGAGGCACATAGGGAGTAGTTTGGGTCCCACCCCCTGATCAGGTTTTTGGGGCCCTTTGGAAGACTCAGAATGTGTATCTTGGGGATTCTCACCACCTTTCCCCTGGGGAGGTTTTGTGACCACTTTCTTCTGGTCACCCCCAGTGGCTGTCCTTGTCACCCTACTCTTGACCCAGTGGTCTGCCTTCTTTCCCAATTCTTCGGGAGAAAGTAGACCTAGGTCTACCAAATGCTGATGCAACTTTTCATTTGTGCAGTTACTTAATATATGTTCCTTCATGAATAAATTATACAATCCAGTAAAATCCTGCACACCATGTCCTGCTAACCAACCATCCAGTGTCTTTACTGAGAAGTCTACAAAATCAATCCAGGACTGGGTCTGGGTTTTGTGAGCCCCCCTGAATCTAATTCTATACTCCTCAGTAGTGAATCCAAATCCCTCAATCAGAGTCTTCCTCATGAGGTCATAGGATCCTGCTTCTGGCACAGAGAGGGTCAGAAGCCTGTCTCTGCAGTTACCAGAGAACAGTTCCCACAGGAGTGCCCCCCAGAGAGGTTTCTTTACTCTTGTAATTTCACAAGCCCTCTCAAAGGCTGTGAACCACTTGGTGATGTCATCACCTTCCTCAAATTTAGGGACAATCCCTTTTGGGATTTTAGGATCAGAGGTTTCCTCCCTATCCGTATTGTTAGTATTGCTGCAACCATTGATGGGTGCTAAACCCATCTCTCTCCTTTCATTTTCTAGAGCCAGGAGCCTGGACTCTAGCTCTACTCTTTTGGCCAGCCTTGCTAAAAGGCTGTCCTCTTCACTGGTGGGTCCCCCAGTGATCTCTCTGGTACCAGAGTCACCTGTGTGATCTCTAGGTCCCCAGACGCTAATTCTTGGATTGAAGGGTATGGGTGCCCTCTCCTCCCTAGGGAATAGTGTAGGGGGGTCATTCTCCTCCTCCTCTTTTTCCCTTTCCTCATCTGACTGGCCATCACCATGTTCAGATGGGTGGTCCTTAGCATACTCAGCCAAGAGCTCCTGGGGCCCTAGTTTGGTTGGATGCAGGCCCATTGGTATATTTTTAAGTTTGCATAGGGACCTCAATTCCTTGAAAGACAAGTGTAAGTAAGGTGTGAGGTCGAGCTCCTCCACCAGGTCCATGTTATTATTTTCACTAATAGCTGGGTTTGTTTGAGTCATTCTAACATGACAGTTCTGATCCTCTACCCTGACTATAGTGACTTTTATTTTTCTAAAATTCTAATGGGACTTAAGCAAGGCCCTGACAAGACTTTTTAGTATTTTGGAAAAGACCAATCAGAATTCTAAAGGAAATTTTAAGAGTTCTGTCGTGTGATCAGATGATGACTAAGTAGTCCAACAAAATGCAAGTTTGTATCCCACCGCTGATCCACCAATGTGAGAAAGTGGCTCTGTATATACTGTTCCCAAATAGGTACAGTGTGTACAGAGTCCACAGTCCCCAGAGGTTTGGCAGAGGCTAAAGTTAGATATAACCTTACTCTCAAAAGTGGTAGCTTGGTCGAGCAGTAAGGCAGTATCAGAGGACAGTGTAAAGCATTTTGATGTACACACTCAGTCAGCAAATGGTTTCACACACTCAATAACTGAACTCTAGGAAAATGGTTTATATATAAAAAATATATGCTTGTTTTATTTTAGAACCAACAATAGGTATTAAAATATACTTTCTCACAATGAGATGCTGTAGGTAAATACTTTTCCAATATGCAATTGACTTTTGTAAATAATTACAAGTTGTTGCAATAGGCAACACAATTCTAAACACAATAACGCATTATGGAAGTTTCAAGTTATTTGCAATAGATTACTTTTAGATTACTTTTGGAATTCCAGGACTGGATCCTAGATTCAGTCCTGGGACAGTACTTAGAAACAAGTGATAAAAGTCGACTTAATTACTGTGGTGATTTTTAGATAATATTTTGCTATTTTAAAAGTTGACACTTTGAAAATGTTTCATAGAAAACAGTCAATGATTCCCTATGGCAGTAAATTCACGTTGCAGGTATAGAATGTTCTCGTTACTTTGTAATCCAGTACTGGGTGCCTAGACTCAGTACTGGGACCTTTAGCCAAAACAGGTAAGTAATTACGTTTTCAAGAAATTATACGATTTTAAAGAATATTTAAAGTTTTCAGAAATTGACACTTAGAAGAAATTTCCGGTAAGTACAGTTGTAAGTATTTTTCAGAGTCAGTGCTGGGCACCAAGATCCAGCACTGGGACCTCACCTAATAGCAGGTGAGTATTATCATTTTCGTTACTCGGCTGATTTTTGGTGAATATTTTACGTTTTGAAAAATCCACCCACAGAAGAAATTTCAGGAAAAAACAGTCAATGTTACCCTATGGAGAAAATTGAGTTATCGGTTTAAAGGTAAGTACTCGACTGGCAGTGTTAAGGTTTTGGGCATAGACTCAGGGGTCTCCCAGGGTCAGGTAGGTACAGTTGGTTCACCCTCAGCGGCACAAGGGCGGCCGGGTGCAGAGAGAGGCCGGTAGGGCTGGGGCCAAAGCAGTTGGTGTCTTCCTATTTTTAGCAGCTGCAGGGCAGGTCTTCTTTCTTCTAGCTCTTCTTCGGATTTCAGAATCTGGAATCTGGCGAAGGAAGGTTCCGGGTGCCCCTAAATACTAGATTTAGGGGCGTTAGAGGTAGGTGAAGGGCAGGGACCAATGGGTCCCTGTCCTGGGGTGGGTACACCCCCTATCCTGCCTCTCTCCTGTTGGAGGGGGGCAGTAGCCTAGTCCTGATTGGGCAGGGCTTCCCATCTTCAAGATGGCGAGAGCCCGGAAATGTGCTTCACCTCGCCTCCCCCACCTGAGGAGTGGGGTTGGCAGGCTGGCACATCCCCTGTCCTTATTTGGGGTTTCCGGCCAAGCTTCCCGCCAGAGTGGGGGGTTGCAGTGGCCTGGGGAAGCTCACGGAGGCGGCATGCCTTTGAAGCTTCCCCCTGAACATCCTGGGGAGGAGATTTAGCACCTCGCCCAGGATGTGCATTGTTGCAGGCCCAGGAGAGCAAGGGCTCTCCTACCCAGGGGTCCAGCAACATGTCTGCTGTGTGGCAGCCTGGACAGCCTCAGAACAGACGTGGATTGTAGGTTAGGTTTTAGGGGGCATCTCTAAGATGCCCTCTGGGGTGCTTGGTACATTCAATCCCACACTGGCATCAGTGTGGGTTTAATGTGCTGAGAAGTTTGATACCAAACATCTCAGTCTTTAGTGTTGCCATTATGGTGCTGGGGAGTTCGTGTTTGACAAGCTCTCAGCACCATGTACTTTTAAATGGCAGCACTGCACTTACAGTGCCCAGGAATGGACCTGGGTACTGTAGGGGCACAGGGCTCATGCTCATGCTCCTGTGCCCACACCACTGGCATAGGGCACCCAGCTAGAGGGGTGGCTGATGTATGCCATGGCACTGTAGGTGGTGGCCTTGGCACACAGGAATGTGTGCCATGTCGACTCTTGGTTTTGTCTTGTACCCAGACACCCAGCCTGCAAGGGCAGTGTGTGTGTGTAAGGGTACAGGGCCTCTAAGGGTGGCACAATGAGTGCTGCAGCCCTTAGAGTCCTTCCCTGGCCACAAGGCCCTGGGTACCTAGGTGTTAGAAATGGGATTTCTGGTTGGCTAAGGCTTGCGCCGAAGCCAGGCAGAGACCACCACTCTAAGTCAGGGTTGGGGAGTTACACGCCAAAGAACCCCTGCTCACCCCCTTGGTAGCTTGGCACGAACAGTCAGGCTTATCCCGGAGGCAATGTGTAAAGCGTTTGTGAGCGCACCCAGCAACAACACCCAAGGCCCACCACAAAAGGAACTCCACACAAGGTTATATATAAAAATAGCCTTTGTATTATACCAAAACACATTAGATAATATTCACACAATTTACACAGTGCCAACTGGCACTGGGCAGAATTTACAGGGGACTATTTACACAGGACAGGGCCACATGGACCACTGTCAGAAATAAGCACTTGGTAGAACTAGCACTTTGTAGAAATAGCACTTTTAGAACATAGAATAATTGTAGCACCAAATAATCATTGTAGAACACAACCAGTAAATACTGGTAAAAGTTGGGAACACACTATGCAATGATAATCACATTAGGCATAGACACAGTGTACCCCATCTGGGGGTACACACATAAAAAATGGACCCCAGGCCAACTGGCCTTTCACAGGGGCTCCCAATGCCCAATGTCCAGAATGCCAGGGCGTAGGTAGGGCTACTCAATTAACCCTAGGGCCACAAAAAGCAATAAAGCCAAGGTGCACAAATGCACCACCTAAACGTGGCAGCTGCCCACTAATTGCTGGGCAGCTGGGGAATCACAAGATGGGCACGGCATTCTCTGTCCCCCACGGGGACTCTAACAAAATAACTTGTCCCCAAAATGTTGCAGTTGCCTGCGTTCTCGCAGGGCAGCTGGGGAAGATGGCCAGCGAACAAGCTCTGACACTACAGTGCCTCTGGGCCCCGCTCTGGGGCTCCAACTGAAAATGCCCCCAAAATAAATCAGCGTGGGGGAGCCCCACTCGGGGGACTCCTAGAAACAAATGCCCCCAACGTTGGAGCGGCCCTCTGGCAGGCGGGGCCGCTCAAGCACTGTGCCTTCACTGGCACTAACAGACTGAGAGCGCCCAAAAATGCCCCAAGCCACACAGGGGCTTCGTGCACAAAATGCAGCCTCGGACTCCTCTGGCCACACCCACAGGCACCGACAATGTGCCTCGCCTCCAGAGGCAGCTCCCACCGGACTGAAGCAGGGACTCGCAGGCTACTTCCGCCGATGTTGCTTCTTTGCCCGGTCCCTCTCCTGGGACCGGGACTTCACACGGAGCCCGCGAGGCTCCGGTCGGTAGAGGCTGCACGGGGCTCTCTATTCAACAGCATGGGAGCCCTGCTGCAGCAGAGAGGCCCTACTTCACCCGGGCTTCTTCTCCGGCACTGCGCTGACTTCTTCCAGCCACTCCTCCTTTGTGCACCGGAGCGCGGGGTGGGCTCCCATTGGCTTCCAGCTGTTCCTCCAGGCACAGGAGCGCGGGGGAGGCTCCCATCCGCTTCCTGGTTCTTGGAGCGCCCCGCCCACAGCAATGCCGCTCTTTGGACTTCTGGGTCGCGGCGGTGAAGTCCTCTCTCTGCAGGGTCATGCGGGTGGGCACCCGCTTCCACAAAAGCATACACGTGGGGTGGGCACCCGCTATTGGCGCCAATCGTGGGGTGGACACCCGCCGAAATTATAATAAAGCGGCAGGAGGCGGGGTGGGCACCCGCGAGAACGAGCACAACGGCAGGGTGGGCACCCGCCGAAACTACGACAAAGCGGCAGGAGGCGGGGTGGGCACCCGCAAGGACAAGAAATAAAGATAAGCGGGGTGGGCACCAGCCACGAAGGCACCGATGCGGGGTGGGCTCCCGCTCGGTTTGGCTTTAAACACAAATGGGTGGCAAATAACGCGGGGTGGGCACCCGCTCGGTTTCACGGGCCTGTGGGGGAATCTCCGCGCTGGGGATTCCCTCCTGAAAAGGATCGCTGCTCCACACTGCCAATGAAATTAGGAGTGCTGCTCCTCAGGATAGTAAACCGCTTCTCAGAAATAAAAATACGGCGCTTCCCAGGCAACCAAGATTTAGCGCTTCCCAGGTGCCTGAGGGCAAGGTCCAGGAACAAAGTCCTTAGGAAGGCAGGGGGGGCAAGGGCTGGGCCCAGGGGCCAGCTCACAGGGTCCTCCAGGCAGGGAGGCAGTCCCCAGTGGCGGTCCTCCTGGCTCCCAGCAGCAGCAGCAGGCCCCCTCCAGTTAGGATCAGCAGAACACTTTACATGGGGTCACAGCCCCTTTTTATATACACATTTCCTTTGTCTCAGGCTGCAGGGTTAAGGAAAAACCAGATGCAACTGGCTTTGGAGCACTCTGTTGTGCTCAGCCCCTCTCCCCATTCACTGGACAGGCTAGGGACATCAGTCGCACCACAGGGGGTGGAGCCAGCATTGTGTAGGGAAGGCCCAGCCCCACTCAGGTCCCAGGTGCACTCCTCTAACCCATCTGGATGTAAATCTTCCTATTCACCACTGGGGCAGACCCATCCTGACTCCTGGAGCCAGGCACACCAGCCAATCACAAGCCAGACAGTCACTTCACATTTATTACACAGACATGCCAGCTTCTAGAAGTGGCACTTCTACACTAGACACAGTAACGCCGCACACATCATCGCGCAGAATTCAATCTCACTAGTTCGCACATACCAAACTGGACCCTGCACTCCCCACGCATCAGGAACTACCATGGACACACACATTCCCCATGCATTCCTATGGGAGGGCAGGTCAGTCTCACTAAAGACATACACAGCGCGCACGCACTTTCCACTGGGACACAGTGTAAAAGGCCTAAAACCACTTACACGACATAGGGAAAGGCTAGGACAAATGCAAAAAGTTTTTGGGGTGAACCTGCCAGAGGGGCCAAGTCCAACACTACCCCCTTCCAGCCAAAACGCAGGGCAGACCAATCACCACCGTGATGGGCTTCCCTGCTTTGGGTGATAGAACACGGACGCGGGCCCGCAACGGCAGGGACACCCTCCTGTTCTACGCCACTCTGAACCCCTGTGGTTCCCTCTGTAAAAGCTCTGCGGACCAACTGGGCTACCCCACTGGTACTCCTCAGCTGTCCACGGCCAGGACCAGGCCCTAGGCCATCCAGATGCCACTGGTCCTTGCCTATCCACAGAGTGGGGGGTAGTAACCCCTGGCACATAGTAACCATTCTCCATTCTACCCCTCATCAGGGCAGTTCTAAACTGCCACTGATCCTCCAGCCTAGGGTCTGTACCCTCAAGCTGACCAACAGTCCCGGGTGAGGCTCTCCTCCCCCTACCTCTTCTTCTAGGGTTCCGTCCTCTCTTCCTCTGAGAGGTGACCTCGTAACAAAATTCACCCACCAGCTCAGGACCTCTCCCTGAGAACTGGTCTCCCAACCTAGGGTTTAACCCCTCAGGTCCACCGGGGTCAGAGGCGAGGACTCCCTCCCTCTGCACCCCCTTCCAGAGTCCGGCACCTTCTCAACTGGAGTGGTGCCCCTAGCAGCTACATTGGTCAGGACACTGCTTACAGTTGCCCTTCCCTCCAGGTCAGGCGGACCCTGAACCTGGCCTCCCAAGCTTGGGTCTAAACCCTTAGGCGGAGTACTTGCTTGGCACTCCAGGACTTCTGGGGACTTACACACCATCCCCCCGAGGGTAACATATGCCTCATATGTTGCGTGACAGTCTGCCTGGTGCAGATCTCCCGTCCCCTGTCCACCTGACAGTGCGTGAAGATCCCCCAGGACAGATGTGTGATCACCATGGTCACCTCTAGGAGACTCAGCCCTCCCGGCTGGTCCCTGACCCACTGGCTCCTCCACTGGGGAACACAGCCCCATGCCACCCCTCTCGCTGGACTTCTGTACCCTCCCTATTGGAGCGGCACTGCCAGACACCAGAACCACTGGAGCTCTACTTACAGATGCTCCAGGTTCTCTATACACTAGGTGATCCTCCTCAAATGGACTAACAGGACAGCCTAGGCCCCCAACCTGGTGTTCCCTGAAGAAACCATCCAGGCTCTGAGACTGGGTTTCGGGCAACTGGGGACTCGAAGTCACACACTCACTCCTACTCCACTGAGATAGGTCGTGAGCCCCTACACCCCTCTCACTACTCTGGGACCTAGCTGGGCTACTCTGAACCTCTTCCCCAATATTGGACGGGAAGATACCTGAGCCACTACTGTTGGAAGTACTCTCCCTTGCCTCATCAGAACCTTGGGCACTTTCCCAACGGTCTGCCTCTTCTGCAAGCTCCCAAGGATCAAAGGGCTCCAACCTCAACAGGTGTTGGCGCAACTCCGGCCAACAACCAATACTGAGCATTTGCTCTTTGAGAATCCTATTGAGCAGTTCACCAAAGTCATATTCCGGTTCAAGCTTTACAAAATTGACCAGTGCATCATTACATTCCTCCGCAAACTCCCCTCAAGACTGGTGAGACAGTTTCCTACTGCCCCTGAATTTCAACCTATACTCCTCTTCTTGGGAAACAGGTACCATACTCTGGGAACTGGGAATGGGACTTCCTGCACTGAAGTCTATATCGCTGCCACCACTGGACTCTACCCTCCCTGGGGAATCCAGACAACTACAACTGCGCTCAGGGGACAAACTACCCTCCAGAGCTAATTTTTCACTGGGGAAGGCCCTCTCAGCCTCCGCCATCCTCTCCTGTGCTAAGACCCTCTCGGTCTCAAACTTTTTCTCCTCCACACCCAGCTGCGCCATCTCCTTGGCATGCTCTAACCTGAGCTTCTCCAAAGCCAGCTGATGCTCCCTTTCTTCCCTTCTATCTACCCACTCCTCTGGGGACAGGGAAAGGGGTGGGGCGTTGCCCCCGACACTGGACCCAGCAAGGGACTCCCTCTCTATGGGTCTTCACTATCTACTGGCGTCCCTGTCCTGTCACTTTCTTCCTCCTCTTCAGACTCCTCAGGGCTCCCCTCAGACCCACCATCCTCTTGCCGTGCGGCCCGGGCCCTCTCCTCCTCACTGCGCTCACGTTCCCATTCATCCTTTTGCCATTGGATCAGGTTCTCCCTAAGTTTTGACGGGGAGTCTGACCCACTCACTGCTATATCTCTCTCCTCACAAAACTCAACCAACTCCCACATACTGTATCTAAACAGACCACAGAAATTAAAAGCAGACTCCATTTTGTCAGGACGCTCAGGGATACGTGCAACACAAGGGACCTAGGTGTCGGAGCTGAAGCAAGAGTACACAATTTTCAAATGACACTTTTTAGGAGAAGAATTTAAAAATAAAACTCAGAACAATAATCCCCAAACACGTGATTATCTAAAATGCAGAGTTTTGTAGTGCAGCCAGTTGTCGCTGTGGTACTGCGCAAACGCAAGTCCTTATCCCACCGCTGATCACCAATGTTAGAAATGGGATTTCTGGTTGGCTAAGGCTTGCGCCGAAGCCAGGCAGAGACCACCACTCTAAGTCAGGGTTGGGGAGTTACACGCCAAAGATAACCCCTGCTCACCCTCTTGGTAGCTTGGCACGAACAGTCAGGCTTATCCCGGAGGAAATGTGTAAAGCGTTTGCGCGCGCACCCAGCAACAACACCCAAGGCCCACCACAAAAGGAACTCCATACAAGGTTATATATAAAAATAGCCTTTGTATTATACCAAAACACATTAGATAATATTCACACAATTTACACTGTGCCAACTGGCACTGGGCAGAATTTACAGGGGACTATTTACACAGGACAGGGCCACATGGACCACTGTCAGAAATAAGCACTTGGTAGAACGAGCACTTTGTAGAAATAGCACTTTTAAAACATAGAATAATTGTAGCACCAAATAATCATTGTAGAACACAACCAGTAACTACTGGTAAAAGTTAGGAACACACTATGCAATGATAATCACATTAGGCATAGACACAGTGTACCCCATCGGGGGGTAAACACATTGAAAATGGACCCCAGGCCAACTGGCCTTTCACAGGGGCTCCCAATGCCCAATGTCCAGAATGCCAGGTCGTGGGTAGGGCTACTCAATTAACCCTAGGGCCACAAAAAGCAATAAAGCCAAGGTGCGCAAATGCACCACCTAAACGTGGCAGCTGCCCACTAATTGCTGGGCAGCTGGGGAATCACAAGATGGGCACGGCATTCTCTGTCCCCCATGGGGACTCTAACAAAATAACTGGGCCCCCAAATGTTGCAGCTGCCTACGTTCTCGCAGGGCAGCTGGGGAAGATGGCCAGCGAACAAGCTCTGCCACTGCACTGCCTCTGGGCCCCGCTCTGGGGCTCCAACTGAAAATGCCCCGAAAAGAAATCAGCGCGGGGGAGTCCCACTCTGGGGACTCCTAGAAACAAATACCCCCAACGTTGGAGCGGCCCTCTGGCAGGCGGGGCCACTCAAGCACTGTGCCTTCACAGGCACTAACAGACTGAGGGCGCCCAAAAATGCCCCAAGCCACACGGGGACTTCGTGCACAAAATGCAGCCTTGGACTCCTCTGGCCACACCCACAGGCACCGACAATGTGCCTTGCCTCCAGAGGCAGCCCCCACTCACTGGACTGAAGCGGGGACTCGCAGGCTACTTCCGCCGACGTTGCTTCTTCGCCCGGTCCCTCTCCTGGGACCAGGACTTCACACGGAGCCCGCGAGGCTCTGGTCAGTAGAGGCTCCATGGGGCTCTCTGTTCACCAGCACAGGAGCCCTGCTGCAGCAGAGAGGCCCTACTTCACCCGGGCTTCCTCTCCAGCACTGCGCTGACTTCTTCCAGCCACTCCTCCTTTGTGCACCAGAGCGCGGGGTGGGCTCCCGTCGGCTTCCGGCTGTTCCTCCAGGCACAGGAGCACGGGGTAGGCTCCCGTCTGCTTCCTGGTTCTTGGAGCGCCCCGCCCAGAGCAAGGCTGCTCTGTGGACTTCCGGGTTGCGGCGGTGAAGTCCTCTCTCTGCAGGGTCATGCGGGGTGGGTTCCCGCTTCCACAAAAGCATACACGCGGGGTGGGCACCCGCTATTGGCTCCAATCGCGGGGTGGACACCCACCGAAATTATAACAAAGCGGCAGGAGGCGGGGTGGGCACCCGCGAGAACGAGCACAACGGCGGGGTGGGCACCCGCTGAAACTACGACAAAGCGGCAGGAGGCGGAGTGGGCACCCGCAAGGACAAGAAATAAAGATAAGCGGGGTGGGCACCCGCCGCGGAGACACCAATGCAGGGTGGGCTCCCGCTCGGTTTGGCTTTAAACACGAATGGGCGGCAAATAACGCCGGGTCGGCACCTGCTTGGTTTCACGGTCCTGTGGGGGAATCTCCGCGCTGGGGATTCCCTCCTGAAAAGGATCGCCGCTCCGCACTGCCAATGAAATTAGGAGCGCTGCTCCTCAGGATAGTAAACCGCTTCTCAGAAATAAAAATACAGCGCTTCCCAGGCAACCAAGATTTAGCGCTTCCCAGGTGCCTGAGGGCAAGGTCCAGGAACAAAGTCCTTAGGAAGGCAGGGGGGGCAAGGGCTGGGCCCAGGGGCCAGCTCACAGGGCCCTCCAGGCAGGGGGGCAGTCCCCAGCGGCGGTCCTCCTGGCACCCAGCAGCAGCAGCAGGCCTCCCACCCATCTGGATGTAAATCTCCCTATTCACCACTGGGGCAGACCCATCCTGACTCCTGGAGCCAGGCACACCAGCCAATCACAAGCCAGACAGTCACTTCACATTTATTACACAGACATGCCAGCTTCTAGAAGTGGCACTTCTACACTAGACACAGTAACGCCGCACACATCATCGCGCAGCATTCAATCTCACGAGTTCGCACATACCAAACTCGACCCTGCACTCCCCACGCATCAGGAACTACCATGGACACACACATTCCCCATGCATTCCTATGGGAGGGCAGGTCAGTCTCACTAAAGACATACACAGCGCGCACGCACTTTCCACTGGGACACAGTGTAAAAGCGCCTAGAGGCCTAAAACCACTTACATGACATAGGGAAAGGCTAGGACAAATGCAAAAAGTTTTGGGGGTGAACCTGCCAGAAGGGCCAAGTCCAACACTAGGGTACCGTTTACCAGGGGCTGACATGTGGCCAGGGTTTGCCAATTTGGGTTTTGAGTTTCAGGGAAGGAATAGAGGCCCTGGGCACCTGACTGGCAGGAGTCCAGGGCACACTCAGTCAAAGTACATTCAGCAATTCAGCAAAAAGTGGGGGCATACCATGCAAGAAAGATGGCACTTTCCCCCCCCCCTCCCCAAACGAAAGGTGATGTGACTAACCTTGCCCTATGGAGTCTTCATTGTCTAAGTGGAAGAACCTGGAAAGTCCATCTACATTGGCATGGGCAGTCCATGGTCTGTATTCCACTTCAAAGTCCATTCCCTGTAGGGAGATGGACCACCTTAGTAGTTTTGGATTTTCCGCTTTCATCTGCATTAGCCATCTGAGAGGTCTGTGGTCAGTTTGAACCAGGAAGTGAGTACCAAACAAGTATGGCCTCAACTTCTTCAGGGACCAAACCACAGCAAAGGCCTCCCTCTCAATGGCACTCCAACGCTGCTCTCTGGGGAGTAGCCTCCTGCTTATAAAAGCAACACGTTGGTCTTGGCCTTCATCATTGGTCTGGGATAGGACCACTCCTATCCCTAGCTCAGAGGCATCAGTCTGCACTATGAACTGGCATAATCTGAAGCTTTTAGAATTGGTGCTGAGCACATTGCTTCTTTCAGGGTGTCAAAAGCCTTTTGGCAACTAACTGTCCAGTTAACCTTCTTGGGCATCTTCTTGGAGGTGAGTTCTGTAAGGGGGGTCACAATGGACCCATATCCCTTCACAAACCTCCTGTAGTACCCAGTCAAACCAAGGAATGCCCTGACTTGGGTCTGGGTTGTTGGAGCTATCCAGTCCATGATGGCCTGGATCATGGGTTGTAAGGGTTGTACTTGGCCTCCACCTACAAGGTGGCCCAAGTACACCACAGTGCCCTGCCCTATCTGGCATGTGGATGCCTTGATAGTGAGACCTGCATTTTGCAGAGCCTCTAAAACCTTCCCAAGGTGGATCAGGTGATCCTGCCAGGTGGAGCTAAAGACAGCAATATCATCAAGATAAGCTGCACTAAAGGATTCCAGCCCAGCTAGGACATGGTTCACCAACCTCTGGAAGGTGGCAGGGGCATTCTTTGGCCCAAAGGGCATTGCAGTAAACTGATAATGCCCATCAGAGGTGGAGGATGCTGTTTTTTCTTTTGCTCCTGGGGCCATGCCAATCTGCCAGTACCCTGCAGTTAAGTCAAAAGTACTGAGGAATTGGGCTGCCCCTAATTTATCTATCAGCTCATCTGCTCTTGGAATAGGGTGAGCATCTGTCTTGGTGACAGAGTTGAGCCCTCTGTAGTCTACACAGAACCTCATCTCTCTCTTTTCGCCTTGTTGATGAGGTTTGGGGACCAGAACCACTGGGCTAGCCCAGGGGCTCTCAGAGGGTTCAATGACCCCTAACTCCAGCATCTTGCTCACCTCAGCATTGATGCTTTCCTTGACTTGGTCTGACTGTCGATAGATTTTGTTCTTGACAGGTGCACTGTCACCAGTGTCCACATCATGGGTACACCAGTTTGTCAGACCAGGGGTCAGGGAAAAGAGGCTAGCATACTGTTGCAAGACTTGCTTGCAGTCAATCTGCTGTTGGGCAGAGAGGGTGTCTGAAAAGATCGCACCATCTACTGACGCATCTTGTGGACTGTAGGAGAGGAGGTCAGGGACAGGTTCACTCTATGCTTCCTGTTCCTCATCAGTCACCATCAGCATGGTGATGTCAGCCTTGTCATTGTAGAGCTTAAGGCGGTTCACATGGATAACCCTTTTGGGTGTCCTGCTAGTGCCCAGGTCAACTAAATAGGTGACCTCACTCTTTCTTTCTAGGATAGGATAAGGGCCACTGCATTTATCTTGGAGGGCCCTTGGTGCCACTGGCTCCAAAACCCACACCTGTTGCCCAGGTTGAAATTCGACCAGTACAGCTTTTTGGTCATACCAGTGCTTCTGGAGCTCCTGGCTGGCCTCAAGATTCTTGGATGTTTTTTCCATGTACTCGGCCATTCTGGACCTTAGGCCAAGCACATTGTCCACTATGTCTTGTTTGGGCTCTTGAAGAGGCCTCTCCCAGCCCTCTTTTACAAGACAAAGTGGTCCCCTCACAGGATGACGAAACAGAAGTTCAAAGGGTGGTACTTCCCTGTAAGCAAAAAGCAGGCATGGTAACAGGACATCCCATCTCCTTTTGAGTTTTTCAGGGAGACCCATGATCATACCTTTCAGTGTCTTGTGGAATCTCTCAACAAGGCCATTGGTTTGTGGATGGTAGGGTGTAGTAAACTTGCACTGCACTCCACACTCCTTCCACATGTGTGTCAGGTAAGCAGACATGAAGTTGGAACCTCTGTCTGAAACCACCTCCTTAGGAACCCCTACCCTGGTGAAGAGACCCAGGAGGGCCTTGGCTACTGCAGGAGCTGTAGTAGTCCCAAGTGGAATTGCTTCAGGGTACCTAGTAGCATGATCCACTACTACTAGAATAAATGTGTTCCCTGAGGCTGTGGGAGGTTCAAGTGGACCCACAATGTCCACTCCTACCCTTTCAAAGGGTACCCCACCACTGGTAGTGGGATAAGGGGGGCCTTTGGGTCTTGCCACTGGCTTGACAGGTAACACAGGAGCTGACAAACTCCTTCACCTTTTGGTGCATCTGGGGCCAGTAAAAGTGACTCACTAGTCTTTCCCAAGATTGCCCCAGATGTCCAGCTAGGGGGATGTCATGAGCCAAAGTTAGGAGGAACTCCCTGTACGTCTGTGGCACTACCACCCTCCTGGTGGCTCCAGGAGTGGGGTGTCCTGCCTCAGCATACAGTAATCCCTCTTCCCAATAAGCTCTGTGGGTACCACTGACATCTCCTTTTGCTTCTGAAACAGCTTGCTGCCTCAGGCTTTCAAGAGTGGGACAGTCTCGCTGACCCTGGCACAGCTCTTCCCTAGAGGGTCCCCCTGGGCCCAAGAGTTCAACCTGGTAAGGGTCAAGCTCCATGGGCTCAGTTCCCTCAGGGGTATCCAAATCCTCTCCCTGTGGAGAGGGGTCCTGAATGCTTTGCTGTGCAGAAGCTGGTTCCCCAGTCTTCTTACCTTTTCTCTTGGTTGGCTGGGCCATTATTTCAGGCTCCAGACCTACTTTTTCACCCTTCCTCTTGCTCTGTGCTCTGGTTTGCACACACACCAATTCAGGGATTCCCAGCATGGCTGCATGGGCCTTTAGCTCAACCTGAGCCCAGGCTGAGGTTTCCAGATCATTTCCAAGCAGACAGGCAGCTGGCAACTTTGGAGAGACCACTACCTGTTTCCGGCCAGTAACACCCTCCCAGCCTAATGTCACCATGGCAATGGGATGACTAGTGGTGACACTGTCAGCATTGGTGACTGGGTAAGACTTCCCAATCAAATATTGCTCAGGGGAAACCAGTGTGTCTCTCACCATAGTGACACTGGCACCTGTATCCCTCAGAGCTTCTACCCTAGTTCCATTCACCCAGGGGTACTGCAAATATTTCTTTAAGTTGGGTGGCCACACAGCTACAGTGGCAAACTCCACTTCTCCCAGGGAGACTAGACTTGCTTCAGTGTGTTCCCAAATTTGCTCAGGGTACACTTCTGATCCCATCTGTATGCTTGCTGCCCCAGGAGTAGCTGTACTGGGTGCCTTAGGGGTTTTGTTGTGGGGGCAAGACTCATCTACAGTTAGGTGTCCTGACCTCTTACAGTTATTACGCCAGGCCTTTAAGGGATCAAAGGTCTTCCCCCTATTGGGTTGAGGCACATAGGGAGTTGTTTGGGTCCCACCCCCCTGAACAGGTTTTTGGGGCCCTTTGGAAGACTCAGACTTTTTATCTTGGGGATTCTCACCACCTTTCCCCTGGGGAGGTTTTGTGACCACTTTCTTCTGGTCACCCCCAGTGGCTGTCCTTGTCACCCTAGACTTGACCCAGTGGTCAGCCTTCTTTCCCAATTCTTGGGGAGAAAGTAGACCTAGGTCTACCAAATGCTGATGCAACTTTTCATTTGTGCAGTTACTTAATATATGTTCCTTCATGAATAAATTATACAATCCAGTAAAATCCTGCACACCATGTCCTGCTAACCAACCATCCAGTGTCTTTACTGAGAAGTCTACAAAATCAATCCAGGACTGGGGCTGGGTTTTGTGAGCCCCCCTGAATCTAATTCTATACTCCTCAGTAGTGAATCCAAATCCCTCAATCAGAGGCTTCCTCATGAGGTGATAGGATCCTGCTTCTGGCCCAGAGAGGGTCAGACGCCTGTCTCTGCAGTTACCAGAGAACAGTTCAAACAGGAGTGCCCCCCAGAGAGGTTTCTTTACTCTTCTTATTTCACAAGCCCTCTCAAAGGCTGTGAACCACTTGGTGATGTCATCACCTTCCTCAAATTTAGGGACAATCCCTTTTGGAATTTTAGGATCAGAGGTTTCCTCCCTATCCTTATTGTTAGTATTGCTGCCACCATTGATGGGTGCTAAACCCATCTCTCTCCTTTCTTTTTCTACAGCCAGGAGCCTGGACTCTAGCTCTACTCTTTTGGCCGGCCTTGCTAAAAGGCTGTCCTCTTCACTGCTGGGTCCCCCAGTGATCTCTCTGGTACCAGAGTCACCTGTGTGATCTCTAGGTCCCCAGACGATAATTCTTGGATTGAAGGGTATGGGTGCCCTCTCCTCCCTAGGGAATAATGTGGGGGGGGGGTCATTCTCCTCCTCCTCTTCTTCCCTTTCCTCATCTGACTGGCCATCACCATGTTCAGATGGGTGGTCCTTAGCATACTCAGCCAAGAGCTCCTGGAGCCCTAGTTTGGTTGGATGCAGGCCCATTGGTATATTTTTAAGTTTGCATAGGGACCTCAATTCCTTGAAAGACAAGTGTAAGTAAGGTGTGAGGTCGAGCTCCTCCACCAGGTCCATGTTATTATTTGCACTAATAGCTGGGGTTGTTTGAGTCATTCTAACCTGACAGTTCTAATCCTCTACCCTGACTATAGTGACTTTTATTTTTCTAAAATTCTAATGGGACTTAAGCAAGGCCCTGACAAGACTTTTTAGTATTTTGGAAAAGACCATTAGAATTCTAAAGGCAATTTTAAGAGTTCTGTCGTGTGATCAGATGGTGACTAAGTAGTCCAACAAAATGCAAGTTTGTATCCCACCGCTGATCCACCAATGTGAGAAAGTGGCTCTGTATATACTGTTCCCAAATAGGTACAGTGTGTACAGAGTCCACAGTCCCCAGAGGTTTGGCAGAGGCTAAAGTTAGATATAACCTTACTCTCTAAAGTGGTAGCTTGGTCGAGCAGTAAGGCAGTATCAGAGGACAGTGTAAAGCATTTTTGATGTACACACTCAGTCAGCAAATGGTTTCACACACTCAATAACTGAACTCTAGGCCAATGGTTTATATATAAAAAATATATGCTTGTTTTATTTTAGAACCAACAATAGGTATTAAAATATACTTTTTCAGAATGAGATGCTGTAGGTAAATACTTTTGCAATATGCAATTGACTTTTGTAAATAATTGCAAGTTGTTGCAATAGGCAACACAATTCTAAACACAAAAATGCATTGAGTTCAACGGAATTTTCAAGTTATTTGCAATAGATTACTTTTTGATTACTTTTGGAATTCCAGGACTGGATCCTAGATTCAGTCCTGGGACAGTACTTAGAAACAAGTGATAAAAGTCGACTTAATTACTGTGGTGATTTTTAGATAATATTTTGCTATTTTAAAAGTTGACACTTTGAAAATGTTTCATAGAAAACAGTCAATGATTCCCTATGGCAGTAAATTCACGTTGCAGGTATAGTATGTTCTCGTTACTTTTGTAATCCAGTACTGGGAGCCTAGACTCAGTACTGGGACCTTTAGCCAAAACAGGTAAGTAATTACGTTTTCAGAAATTATACGATTTTTCTTTTTCTTTCTTTTTAAATGGGTGTATAGCATTTTATTTAGTTCATAATCCAACACAAATAGGCATGGGAATGGTCTAAAAGTCCGCTTGATCCCTAATTTGCATTAAAAAAAACTTGGCACACATTCAAACTAAGACTAGTCCTACAGACTAAGTTTAGTTGTACATATTCCATCATTACGAATTGTGCTTTTCTCGCTGGAATAAATTATCTAACATTCATTTGTAGCAGCTCTCATTACACGACATTAACTGATACCAAGGCCACCTCATGTTCAACCCTGGGAAGGAAATGCTTAGATACTAGTTACACATAGGACAATGAAGTATTGATTTGTCAGGGTCTTACTGAAGAGTAAAAACTAATTCAGCCACAAGCTTGTTGTAAACACCATGTATGAAATAACGTTCTGCCCTTCTTAAAGAGTGATAGGACAATGTCCATTTCTGTTGTGAGTGCCACAAAACATGTTGTATTATTACTATCTGTTTTTTATATAATTCTTTTTATTAAACATGTACAGCTTATTCAACATAGGTACAGTTCCATCAGATCAGTGACAGGGAATACAGCGACATCAAGGTACATAGAATTGGAAGAATGATAAATGTTATGGAGAGGGGGGACTGTCACATTCGGTGTCAGCTGGTGGGGGACATATATAGCCGCGATATGCATTCCAAGGAGACCAGATCTTGAACCACTTTCGGGGACAGCACCTAGCTGCATAAACTGTCTTCTCCCTCAGCATGCACCAGTCGAGGTCCGCCTTCCAATCCACGACCCTCGGGGCAGAGTTGCCCCCCCAGTGTTGGGCGATGTTTCTTTTGGCAATCATGCATCCCAGTGTAACCCATTGCATGGCGTGTGTGTTTAGGTCAGTGGGTTCCCAGATATTAAGGAGGCATCTGGGAGCTTCAGACCTTATGTTGAGCTCCAGTACCTGGCTCATGACGTGATGGATGTCTTGCCAATAGGCCTGGATTGGGTCGCAGTGCCATATTATGTGGATAAACGTGCCCATCTGGGTGCATCCCCTTCTACAATACCCATCCGTTGAGCCACCCATGTGTATCAATTGGGGCCCCGTGATGTAGATTCTGTGTAGTATTTTTAGTTGCACGAGTCGGAGGCGCGCCGGGATGGTGACAGTTTTGGGGGAGGAGACGTCAAGCTCAATACCGTCCTTCACCCATTTCTCTCACAGCAGCGCCAGTGGATTGTCCATATTATTAATGAGTTTCCTATATGTTAGGGAGATGGCTCTCTCGGGTAGATATCCGTCAAGCAGTCTGTCCTCCAGCGGTGAATAGTCAGGTGGGGAGGTGTCACAGGGTAGTGCCGCTTGCAGCGCATGGCAGATTTGCAAGTAGCGAAAACGTCTGAGTCCGCCATGGAATATTGAAGCTGGAGAGAGTCAAAAGACTTGATGCCGTTTTTGTCCCACATGTCTCTAATGTGTGAGATGCCAATTAGGTCCCACTTGTCAAAACCCCGTGAGTTGCCCAAGTCTCCGAGTCTCTGGGAGTCCCACAGGGGCGCGGACAGGGTCAATTTGTTGGCCCAACCCAACGAAGCAGTCGCCGTGTGCCAAATGTGGACGGAGTGCTTAGTGAGGCCGGTGAGGGGGTATCTGTTTGGTGTAGAGTAAAGGGCCCTGGCAAAGGAACCGTTAGGAAGGAGCAGTTTGTCCATACCGAACCCGGGATCGTCAGGCCTCCCATACGTGCTATGGTTTATTGCCGTTAGGTGTGAGGCCCAATAATATTTCTTTATGTCGGGTAATCCAATCCCTCCATTGAACCAGCTGAGGGTGAGTTTTTTTAGAGCGAGACGGGGTCTCCCATTTCAGAGGAGGTCTCGTTGAAGGCCCTCTATTTGTTGGAAGTAGGAATTTGGTACTGGGTCTGCCGAATTTTGTAGAACATAGAGGAAGCGGGGCAGGGACATCATTTTAAAGCGGGCCGCTTTGCCAAGTAAGGAGAGGGGAAGCAATTTCCAATTTGTGATGTCCTGCATTAGACGTTGTATCGGGGGAGCCAGATTTCAGGCGAAACGGAGTGATTTGTCTAGTGAAATAAAAATGCCCAGATATTTGAAACCATCTGAGACTATTGGTATGGGACAATTTCGGGGTATTGGGGGGGCCTTCCCGTTTAGGACGTAAATGAGGGATTTTTGCCAATTAATACCAAATCCGGAATATCTACCAAAAATGGAAAGGATGTCGAATAATGCAATAAGGGATCTTTTAGGGGATGCGAGGTATAACAGAATATCGTCTGCGTACAGAGATATGCGGTCTTCCCAGTCAGTCGCCCACCGCAACCCACAAATCATTACATCCTTGCGGATCCATGCCGCGAGGGGCTCGAGGGCTAGGGCAAATAGTAGTGGAGATATGGGGCATCCCTGGCGGCTCCCTCGGCTAAGTAAAAAGGGGTCGAATTTCCTATTGTTTACTACTACTTGAGCCATGGGGCGTGTAGAGCAGTCGTACCCATTGACTAAAGCCCGGCCCAAATCCTAATTTCGTGAGCACTGCGAAGAGATAGAGCCATTCAAGCGTGTCAAAGGCCATCGTGACGTCTAAGGAGACCACAATGGCGTCCTCGCGCAAAGTCGACGCCCTGCCCAAGACCCCATGCAGTCTGCGAAGGTTAAGGGCAGTGTTTCGCCGCAGCATAAATCCCGATTGGTCAGGGTGCATCAGGCCCCCTATTACTTTGATCAGTCTATTAGCGAGCACCTTGGCCAATATTTTGGGCTCGGCGTTCAACAATGAAATTGGCCTATAAGAGGCGCAATCAGCTTTGGGTTTCCCTTCTTTATTCGCTGGTCCATGGGAAGCGATCCCTGCTCGAGACTAGCTTCAAACATCGATTTCAGATATGGGGCAAGTTTGTCTGGGCGGAGTTTGTAGAGTTCGATCGGGATGCCATTGGGGCCGAGGGCCTTGCCCGGGCGGAGTGTTCTGATTGCGGTTGCAATCTCGTCCGCTATAAGGGCGCTGTCCATGAATGCGCGGTCACCGTCGGACAGCACCGGTAAAGATATGTCTCGTAGTAAATCAGAGGAATCCGCTTCAGTGTGCGGCGCTATGGAGCGGTAGATTGCACGGTAGGGGGCCGAGAAGCTGTCAACTATTTCTTGGGGATCCACTATGGCGGGTCCTCCGGGATTCCCTAGTTCAGGGACCAGTCGGCTGGCTTGCTCCTTTTTGTCTAGCCAGGCGATTAATTTCCCGGCCTTGTCACCCCAGTCATACACCCGTCCTAGTTTACACTGTCCCAAGATCTTAGCGCGGTCGGTGAACAGGGCTCGGTATTGCTCCTGCCGGAGTTGCAGAGCGTGAAGAGCCTCCGGCGAGGGGTGAGGGCCCAGATCATTTTCCAGGCGATAGATGTTTTGTTCTATCTCGGAGACCGCCACTAGCCTGTCTTTTTTAGACCCCGCTATTAAGGAGAGGGCTTCGCCCCGTACCACTATTTTGAAGGCTTCCCATAGTGTCTGCGGGGAGTCAACCGAATGCTCATTGTCCAGAAAATAGTTATTGATGGATTTAATAAGACCGGTCCGTATTTTAGGGCACTTAAGGTGCCAGGGATTGTTTGGGGCGATACGCCCCACCGAGGAGTCGTCGAGGACAATGTGGGCCCAAAGAGGAGAATGGTCGGATATGCCTCTGGCCAGGTGCCGTATCTCGTGTATGTTCTTCACCTGCGGGGCGGGGCCTATGATATAGTCCAGCCGCGAAAGGCTGTTATGGGCACCTGAGCGGTGGGCGGCAACGTACGTGGGGGGTGTCTGTCTAGTGTACCTGATACCACTGAGTTGAAGTCTCCCCCAATCACTAGATGTCCCTCTGGCAACATCGCTGAACAAGCGGACCCGATCGCCGCCCTAGGTACTTCGGACCTGTCCTCCCTTACAAACTGTCAAGCGGAGAATCATACGGCGTTCTAATCCCAGAGGCATAACAACCTCTCTACTCAAGTAATCTCAAACGGAGTTACTGTGAGTACCTTATCACTACACTCACAGCACACTTTAGGGTGTGTGCTGATATTCACACGTGGCCTATACTTTGTTTTTACGGCCATTCACAACAATTTTTTGCTGGTCCTGACGAAAGCCTCTAGAACCATCGAGAAGGCTGAAACTAGTTGACCTTAGTTATAAGGGATATAAGGAAAATAACATTCCTAATTACTTATCCCGCAAAACCTTTTTTACATTAGTCCTGGGACCCTTATAATTAAAGTTTCTCCATAGGGCATCTCCCAGAGACTTTTTTAACTCTTAAACACCTCACACATAGCACGCCACTTACTGCTCAAAACCCTGCTCCGCTGTATCTCAGGCGTTGTAGCACAACTGGATTGTGCTAGACAATCCAGTTGGGCCCCGATGATGAAGCATGCCACCTACTAGGTAGGTGGGTGAGGGGTTTCATTCACAGCAGTTGTGCTTCTCTCTCCTTTCACGTTTTTTCAATAATGATAGCGAAAAAAGTTTGCTCTGAGTCATAAAACTTGTCCATTTTGTTTGGTCATATTGTTTGGGGAAGAGGACAAGTTTTTCTTTTCCTCGCTCTCTTGTTGTTCCCATTTTTCCTCTGGCAACATCAACAGCACTTATCTGAGGTAGGAGAATGTGGTGGCCTGTAGTCCTGGGGGGGCATAGACCGACATGAAGGTGATGGTTGTTCCCTCCCATGTGCCCGTGACACCCACGTATCTACCTCGGTTGTCAATATGAGTGGAAGCAGGCAAAAAGGGGAATGATTTCTTTTGCATGATCCCCACCCCTCTAGAATTAGATGCAAACCCCGAGTGGGCCTGAAGGGTATATCCCCATCTGTGCATGGCTTTACACGTATGACCAATGAGGTGCGTTTCCTGGAGTAGAACAATATCCGGCGACAACCTCCGAATCTGTTGCAATACTATACTACGTTTAATTTTGTCCCCCAACCCATTCACATTCCAGCTTAGGATTCTGACTTCCTTGTTACGCCGCATCCCCATCTATGGTGTTGCGGAGAGTGGGATTAAGATCCATTAGGAAAAGGAACTGTACCATCGACATAGCAACACTCGCAACAAACAAAAACCAATTAAACAAAAAAAACCCTGACCAACAACCCCCCGCCCTGCTCCCCTGCTCCCCTGCTCCCCTGCCCTTCGGGTTCGAAACTGCCCATTAACAACTTGCAGAGTGCCTGTCGCCCTAGAAAGTTCAAAGAAAGAAGGAAAAAACAATCCAGGGGGAAAAGCAGGGAGCTCCGCGCCCACGCCCTTAGTATACATCTATGTCACACCATAAGCGTTACTTTAACGTATGTCCGACATTATGTCATTAGTCCCGTTTTAGGTTGGAAACCAAGGACCCCACCCCCGCCACCCAATCCCCCCCCCACCCCCCAAAGCCGCAACACAACCTGTCCTCATCGATGCACCCCCTCAGGTCGATGCGTTGTCATCAGGGCCGCCAGCTCTCCCCGACCCAGAGTTCTTGGTGTCCCGATACTCGATCCAGTCGGCCACGTCCTCAGGTCAATCAAAAAAACAAGCTCGCCCCTCCGCCTCGACACGGAGTCGGGCCGAGAACAGCATCGAGTACTTGAGGCCTTTCTCTCTGAGGACTCGCTTGATAGAGATAAAAAGTCTTCGCTGTTTCTGTACTCTTTGCGTAAAGTCCGGGAAGAAGGAGATTTCTGCGTTTTCATAACGGAGGGGGGCGCCGGTCCTGGAGTTTTGGAGAATCACATCGCGGTCTCGATAGTTGAGGACGCGGGCCAACATGGGCCGAGGGGGAGCGCCTGGCTTAGGTCGGCCACCCGGGATAACGTGGGCCCGCTCAATTACAAAGAATTTACTGAGTCCCTTGGGTCGCAGGTGTTTGAGGATGAGGTCCTCGATAAATAGGTCAGGGGCCTGTCCCTCCGCCTTCTCCGGGACACCTATGAAACGGAGGTTGTTGCGATGTAGACGGCCCTCGTAATCGTCCAGTTTAAGGTCTACGGCATTCCGGGAATCTTGCAGGTCTCGTACCTCCCTCTGCAGTTGAGCCACGTCGCTCACCAGGCCCACGGTGGTGACCTCTACCTGCTTCACCTTCTCATTAAGTTTACCCAGGTCGGCCCTGATAAGGTTGACATCGACAGCCACCGAGTCCAAAGAGGTCTTAACCCCCGTTATTGCCTCCATGACGTCTTTAAGAGAGAGTTCCTGTTCCTCCGGTCCAGATCCACCCCGGTCGCCGTCCTCCTGCTGGTGCCCTCGCTGTGGGTCCCGAGAGACTGTGTATCTGTTGAGTTTATTCGCTTGGACCGCTTTCGCTGTCTTGGCGCCGGATCTCCTAGCGCGGTCCGCCATGTTGTCGGCCGTCAGCTAGCTCCAGGCAGGCGACAGAGGGGGGGGGAAGGGCGGGCGGACCAAGTGGCATTCAGCTCTCTTCGGTCAGGGCGCCGGGATTTCGTCCAGGTTTCACAACATCCGCGGCCCACACTATCAAGGCGCCGCCCGCTAGGCGTCTGACTGCGATTCACGCCGAGGCCGGGTTCCGCACTCCGGAGGGCTATTCAATAAGTTTGCCGGCTACTCTGGGTGGGCAGGCACCCGCGATGGCATGCCAGGGCCCACAGCGCAATCACGGCCAGCCACAGTCCGCACTCGGGCACCCGTTGTCATCCACCCCTCGTGTGACACAGCGCACCTCCGAAGCTTGAGTGCCACCACGGTACACCGCGCGGCTGGAGCGCGAGAGTCCCCACCGCAGGCCGCCAATATAAAGGGTCACCTCATATATTGCTGCAATTGGGCCAGGCCCTGTATTGGGACACCAATTGCCAGCACAGTACCAGGCTGCTCCTTACACTCAGTGTCTCCCGGCTTCTCCCCAGGTAAGATCCTGACCGCTCCAGCTGTCCCACAGGCCAAGGCTCCTCATCTCTCCCCCCTGTAAGGTGGGATGTGTAGCGGCGCTGTGCTCCGCTACCGTGGCGTCACCTGCGGATCCTTCAGACACAGCGCCGGCGCTCTCCGCAGTGATCTCGTTGGGGAGTATTCCCAGGTCTCTCAGGCTCCCTGTAGGGTCGGGGGCACCACAGTCCCTCCGGGTCAGACCAAGACCCAGCCGCACCGTCCACAATAGTAGGGGGAGGGGGGAAGAGCCCCCGCGTCTCCGCACAAGCCACGGCTTCAGCGGCAGGGAGGGAGGGTCAACACGGGCCCCCACGTCGGCCGCAGCCGCGACTACAGGACCCGGCTTCCAGGGAACGAGCAGGCCGCGGTCTCGCGGAAGCCTCCACCGCCTCGCTGTCACTCCTCCATGCACCGGGCCATGGCAGGGAGGCTCTGCCAGCGATCCGACACACAGGATCGTTTCCGGGTGCTTCGGATATTCGATCAGGATAGTTAGAGGTTGAGTTGGGCTACGGAGCTCGCGCGCTCTGCGGCCATCTCCAGTCCCTGCTTGGCCACGCCCCTCAATTATACGATTTTTAAAGAATATTTAAAGTTGTCAGAAATTGACACTTGGAAGAAATTTCACAGAAAAAATGTCAATGTTTTCCTATGGGAGAAAATTGGTTTACTGGTAAGTACAGTTGTAAGTATTTTTCAGAGTCAGTGCTGGGCACCAAGATCCAGCACTGGGAGCTCACCTAATAGCAGGTGAGTATTTTCATTTTCGTTACTCGGCTGATTTTTGGTGAATATTTTAAGTTTTGAAAAATCCACACAGAAGAAATTTCAGTAAAAACCAGTCAATGTTACCCTATGGAGAAAATTGAGTTATCGGTTTAAAGGTAAGTACTCGACTGGCAGAGTTAAGGTTATGGGTATAGACTCAGGGGTCTCCCAGGGTCAGGTAGGTACAGTTGGTTCACCCTCAGCGGCACAAGGGCGTCCAGGAGCAGAGAGTTAGGCCCGATGTTATCCTACGAGAGGTAGGGGGGCCTTGGTTGGTGGTTGCTGACTAGCAGGCCACGCGGCTATGGGAGCTGGGCTCCTGGTCACTTACTCAGGGCAAGTGGGGAAGTAGATAGGTGTAGAGGATGCACTGCCAGGGCCACTTGGGTGGCTGGCTGCAGGGTGCTTTTGAGCCTTCGCGCGCTCAATTGATTTCAATGGGAAAGCTCCGGTTTAGAAAAAGACTGCAAGCTCGGGGACGAAGATTCTTCAGGTGCCACCACCACTTCGAGAGGTAAGATGGGTAGTTGGAGGATAGGTAGGTACCCCGGGATTGGGCACAGGGGCCCACGGGGCGCCGGGTGCAGGGGTGCCTTTTGGTGTCGGGAAAGCTTACCCTCAGTTGATCGCGGTTGAGGGGGCACCTGGTTCTGAGGTTGCAGGCTTCTTCAGGAGCGTCGAGGGAAGTCCTTGGGTGCCGCACTCGGGGTCAGAGTCGCCGTGGGGTCGTCCTCGTGGTCTTTGTTCACTCCGGCACAGGCCAGGCTTGGTGGGTGCAGAGTGTGAAGGGTTCGCGGTTCCGGGCTGATGCCAGGGATTAGAAGTAGATTTTTAGTAGAGCCTCTACTCATGGGAGTCCCAGGGGCTTAGAGCCAAAAGGTAGTCAGGTCCTCCGGGGTTTGTGAGGTTGCGGGCCACAGGAGATGCCGGTTTGGAGCAGGAGCAGGTTCGAGGGTCGACAGGCCGGTAGGGCTGGGGCCAAAGCAGTTGGTGTCTTCCTCTTTTTAGCAGCTACAGGGCAGGTCTTCTTTCTTCTAGCTCTTCTTCGGATTTCGGAATCTGGAATCTGGCGAAGGAAGGTTCCGGGTGCCCCTAAATACTAGATTTAGGGGCGTTACAGGTAGGTGAAGGACAGGGACCAATGGGTCCCTGTCCTGGGGTGGGTACACCCCCTATCCTGCCTCTCTCCTGTTGGAGGGGGGCAGTAGCCTAGTCCTGATTGGGCAGGGCTTCCCATCTTCAAGATGGCGAGAGCCCGGGGATGTGCTTCACCTCGCCTCCCCCACCTGAGGGGTGGGGTTGGCAGGCTGGCACATCCCCTGTCCTTATTTGGGGGTTCCGGCCAAGCTTCCCGCCAGAGTGGGGGGTTGCAGTGGCCTGGGGAAGCTCACAGAGGCGGCATGCCTTTGAAGCTTCCCCCTGCCCATCCTGGGGGGAGAGATTTAGCACCTCGCCCAGGATGTGCATTGTTGCAGGCCCAGGAGAGCAGGGGCTCTCCTACCCAGGGGTCCAGCAACATGTCTGCTGTGTGGCAGCCTGGGCAGCCTCAGAACAGACGTGGATTGTAGGTTAGGTTTTAGGGGGCATCTCTAAGATGCCCTCTGGGGTGCTTGGTACATTAAATCCCACACTGGCATCAGTGTGGGTTTAAAGTGCTGAGAAGTTTGATACCAAACTTCTCAGTCTTTAGTGTTGCCATTATGGTGCTGGGGAGTTCGTGTTTGACGAGCTCTCAGGACCATGTACTCTTAAATGGCAGCACTGCGCTTACAGTGCCCAGGAATGGACCTGGGTACTGTAGGGGCACAGGGCTCATGCTCCTGTGCCCACACCACTGGCATAGGGCGCCCAGCTAGAGGGGTGGCTTAAGTATGCCATGGCAGTGTAGGTGGTGGGCATGGCACACAGGAATGTGTGCCATGTCGACTCTTGGTTTTGTCTTGTACCCAGACACCCAGCCTGCAAGGGCAGTGTGTGTGTGTAAGGGTACAGGGCCTCTAAGGGTGGCACAATGAGTGCTGCAGCCTTCCCTGGCCACAAGGCCCTGGGTACCTAGGGTACCATTTACCAGGGGCTGATATGTGGCCAGGGTTAGCCAATTTGGGTTTTGGGTTTTAGGGAAGGAACATAGGCCCTGGGCACCTGACTGGCCGGAGTCCAGGGCACACACAGTCAAAGTACATTCAGCAATTCAGCAAAAAGTGGGGGCATACCATGCAAGAAAGATGGCACTTTCTCACACAACCCCCCCAAACGAAAGGTGATGAGACTAACCTTGCCGTATGGAGTCTTCATTGTCTAAGTGGAAGAACCTGGAAAGTCCATCTGCATTGGCATGGGCAGTCCCTGGTCTGTGTTCCACTTCAAAGTCCATTCCCTGTAGGGAGATGGACCACCTTAGTAGTTATGGATTTTCCCATTTCATCTGCATTAGCCATCTGAGAGGTCTGTGGTCAGTTTGAACCAGGAAGTGAGTACCAAAAAAGTATGGCCTCAACTTTTTCAGGGACCAAACCACAGCAAAGGCCTCCCTCTCAATGGCACTCCAACGCTGCTCTCTGGGGAGTAGCCTCCTGATTATAAAAGCAACAGGTTGGTCTTGGCCTTCATTATTGGTCTGGGATAGGACCGCTCCTATCCCTAGCTCAGAGGCATCAGTCTGCACTATGAACTGCTTGGCATAATCTGGAGCTTTTAGAATTGGTGCTGAGCACATTGCTTCTTTCAGGGTGTCAAAAGCCTTTTGGCAACTAACTGTCCAGTTAACCTTCTTGGGCATCTTCTTGGAGGTGAGTTCTGTAAGGGGGGTCACAATGGACCCATATCCCTTCACAAACTTCCTGTAGTACCCAGTCAAGCCAAGGAATGCCCTGACTTGGGTCTGGGTTGTTGGAGCCATCCAGTCCATGATGGCCTGGATCTTGGGTTGTAAGGGTTGTACTTGGCCTTCACCTACAAGGTGGCCCAAGTACACCACAGTGCCCTGCCCTATCTGGCATTTGGATGCCTTGATAGTGAGACCTGCATTTTGCAGAGCCTCTAAAACCTTCCCAAGGTGGATCAGGTAATCCTGCCAGGTGGAGCCAAAGACAGCAATATCATCAAGATAAGCTGCACTAAAGGATTCCAGCCCAGCCAGGACATGGTTCACCAGCCTCTAGAAGGTGGCAGGGGTATTCTTTAGCCCAAAGGGCATTACAGTAAACTGATAATGCCCATCAGGGGTGGAGGATGCAGTCTTTTCTTGAGCTCCTGGGACCATGCCAATCTGCCAGTACCCTGCAGTTAAGTGAAAGGTACTGAGGAATTGGGTTGCCCCTAATTTATCTATCAGCTCATCTGCTCTTGGAATAGTGTGAGCATCTGTCTTGGTGACAGAGTTGAGCCCTCTGTAGTCCACACAGAACCTCATCTCTCTCTTTTCGCCTTGTTGATGAGGTTTGGGGACCAGAACCACTGGGCTAGCCCAGGGGCTCTCAGAGGGTTCAATGACCCCTAACTCCAGCATCTTGCTGACCTCAGCTTTGATGCATTCCTTGATTTGGTCTGACTGTCGATAGATTTTGTTCTTGACAGGTGCACTGTCACCAGTGTCCACATCATGGGTACACCAGTTTGTCAAACCAGGGGTCAGGGAAAAGAGGCTAGCATACTGTTGCAAGACTTGCTTGCAGTCAGTCTGCTGTTGGGCAGAGAGGGTGTCTGAAAAGATCGCACCATCTACTGACCCATCTTGTGGGCTGTAGGAGAGGTGGTCAGGGAGAGGTTCACGCTCTGCTTTCTGTTCCTCATCAGTCACCATCAGCATGGTAATGTCAGCCCTGTCATTGTAGAGCTTAAGGCGGTTCACATGGATAACCCTTTTGGGTGTCCTGCTAGTGCCCAGGTCAACTAAATAGGTGACCTCACTCTTTCTTTCTAGGATAGGGTAAGGGCCACTCCATTTATCTTGGAGGGCCCTTGGTGCCACTGGCTCCAAAACCCACACCTGTTGCCCAGGTTGAAATTCAACCAGTGCAGCGTTTTGGTCATACCAGTGCTTCTGGAGCTCCTGGCTGGCCTCAAGGTTCTTTGATGCTTTTTCCATGTTCTCGGCCATTCTGAACCTTAGGCCAAGCACATTGTCCACTATGTCTTGTTTGGGCTCTTGAAGAGGCCTCTCCCAGCCCTCTTTTACAAGACAAAGTGGTCCCCTCACAGGATGACCAAACAGAAGTTCAAAGGGTGAGAAACCTACTCCCTTCTGTGGTACTTCCCTGTAAGTGAAAAGCAGGCATGGTAACAGGACATCCAATCTCCTTTTGAGTTTTTCAGGGAGACCCATGATCATACCTTTTAATGTCTTGTTGAATCTCTCAACAAGACCGTTGGTTTGTGGATGGTAGGGTGTAGTAAACTTGTACTGCACTCCACACTCCTTCCACATGTGTGTCAGGTAAGCAGACATGAAGTTGGAACCTCTGTCTGAAACCACCTCCTTAGGAACCTCTACCCTGGTGAAGACACCCAGGAGGGCCTTGGCTACTGCAGGAGCTTTAGTAGTCCTACGTGGAATTGCTTCAGGGTACCTAGTAGCATGATCCACTACTTCTAGAATAAATTTGTTCCCTGAGGCTGTGGGAGGTTCAAGTGGACCCACAATGTCCACTCCTACCCTTTCAAAGGCTTCCCCCACCACTGGTAGTGGGATGAGGGGGGCCTTTGGGTGGCCACCTGGCTTGCCACTGGCTTGACAGGTAACACAGGAGCTGACTAACTGCTTCACCTTTTGGTGCATGTGGGGCCAGTAAAAGTAACTCACTAGTCTTTCCCAAGTTTTGGACTGCCCCAGATGTCCAGCTAGGGGGATGTCATGAGCCAAAAGTAGGAGGAACTCCCTGTACGTCTGTGGCACTACCACCCTCCTGGTGGCTCCAGGAGTGGGGTTTCCTGCCTCAGCATACATTAATCCCTCTTCCCAATAAGCTCTGTGGGTACCACTGACATCTCCCTGTGCTTCTGAAACAGTTTGCTGCCTCAGGCTTTCAAGAGTGGGACAGTCTCGCTGACCCTGGCACAGCTCTTCCCTAGAGGGTCCCCCTGGGCCCAAGAGTTCAACCTGGTAAGGGTCAAGCTCCATGGGCTCAGTTCCCTCAGGGGTATCCAAATCCTCTCCCTGTGGAGAGGGGTCATGAATGCTTTGCTGTGCAGAAGCTGGACCCCCAGTTTTCTTACCTTTTCTCTTGGTTGGCTGGGCCATTATTTCAGGCTCCAGACCTACTTTTTTACCCTTCCTCTTGCTCTGTGCTCTGGTTTGCACACACACCAATTCAGGGATGCCCAGCATGGCTGCATGGGCCTTTAGCTCAACCTCAGCCCAGGCTGAGGTTTCCAGATCATTTCCAAGCAGACAGGCAGCTGGCAACTTTGGAGAGACCACTACCTGTTTCCGGCCAGTAACCCCCCCCCCCAGCCTAATGTCACCATGGCCATGGGATGACTAGTGGTGACACTGTCAGCATTGGTGACTGGGTAAGACTTCCCAATCAAATATTGCTCAGGGGAAACCAGTGTGTCTCTCACCATAGTGACACTGGCACCTGTATCCCTCAGAGCTTCTACCCTAGTTCAATTCACCCAGGGGTACTGCAAATATTTCTTTAAGTTGGGTGGCCACACAGCTACAGTAGCAAACTCCACTTCTCCCAGGGAGACTAGACTTGCTTCAGTGTGTTCCCAGATTTGCTCAGGGTACACTTCTGACCCCCATCTGTATGCTTGCTGCCCCAGGAGTAGCTGTACTGGGTGCCTTAGGGGCTTTGTTGTGGGGGCAAGACTAATCTACAGTTAGGTGTCCTGACCTCTTACAGTCATTACACCTGGCCTTTAAGGGATCAAAGTTCTTCCCCCTATAGGGTTGAGGCAGATAGGGAGTAGTTTGGGTCCCACCCCCCTGAACAGGTTTTTGGGGCCCTTTGGAAGACTCAGACTTTTTATCTTGGGGATTCTCACGCCCTTTCCCCTAGGGAGGTTTTGGGACCACTTTCTTCTGGTCACCCCCAGTCGCTGTCCTTCTCACCCTAGTCTTGACCCAGTGGTCTGCCTTCTTTCCCAATTCTTGGGGAGAAAGTAGACCTAGGTCTACCAAATGCTGATGCAACTTTTCATTTGTGCAGTTACTTAATATATGTTCCTTCATGAATACATTATAGAATCCAGTAAAATCATGCACACCATGTCCAGCTAACCAACCATCCAGTGTCTTTACTGAGAAGTCTACAAAATCAATCCAGGACTGGGACTGGGTTTTGTGAGCCCCCCTGAATCTAATTCTATACTCCTCAGTAGTGAATCCAAATCCCTCAATCAGAGTCTTCCTCATGAGGTCATAGGATCCTGCTTCTGCCCCAGAGAGTGTCAGAAGCCTGTCTCTGCAGTTACCAGAGAACAGTTCCCACAGGAGTGCCCCCCAGAGAGGTTTATTTACTCTTCTTATTTCACAAGCCCTCTCAAAGGCTGTGAACCACTTGGTGATGTCATCACCTTCCTCAAATTTAGGGACAATACCTTTTGGGATTTTAGGATCAGAGGTTTCCTCCCTATCCTTATTGTTAGGATTGCTGCCACCATTGATGGGTGCTAAACCCATCTCTCTCCTTTCTTTTTCTAGAGCCAGGAGCCTGGACTCTAGCTCTACTCTTTTGGCCAGCCTTGCTAAAAGGCTGTCCTCTTCACTGCTGGGTCCCCCAGTGATCTCTCTGGTACCAGAGTCACCTGTGTGATCTCTAGGTCCCCAGCCACTAATTCTTGGATTGAAGGGTATGGGTGCCCTCTCCTCCCTAGGGAATAATGTGGGGGGGGGGGGGTCATTCTCCTCCTCCTCTTCTTCCCTTTCCTCATCTGACTGGCCATCACCATGTTCAGATGGGTAGTCCTTAGCATACTCAGCCAAGAGCTCCTGGAGCCCTAGTTTGGTTGGATGCAGGCCCATTGGTATATTTTTAAGTTTGCATAGGGACCTCAATTCCTTGAAAGACAAGTGTAAGTAAGGTGTGAGGTCGAGCTCCTCCACCAGGTCCATGTTATTATTTTCACTAATAGCTGGGTTTGTTTGAGTCATTCTAACCTGACAGTTCTAATCCTCTACCCTGACTATAGTGACTTTTATTTTTCTAAAATTCTAATAGGACTTAAGCAAGGCCCTGACAAGACTTTTTAGTATTTTGGAAAAGACCAATCAGAATTCTAAAGGCAATTTTAAGAGTTCTGTCGTGTGATCAGATTGTGACTAAGTAGTCCAACAAAATGCAAGTTTGTATCCCACCGCTGATCCACCAATTTGAGAAAGTGGCTCTGTATATACTGTTCCCAAATAGGTACATTGTGCACAGAGTCCACAGTCCCCAGAGGTTTGGCAGAGGCTATAGTTAGATAAAACCTTACTCTCTAAAGTGGTAGCTTGGTCGAGCAGTAAGGCAGCATCAGAGGACAGTGTAAAGCATTTTGATGTACACACTCAGTCAGCAAATGGTTTCACACACTCAATAACTGAACTCTAGGCCAATGGTTTATATATAAAAAATATATGTTTGTTTTATTTTAGAACCAACAATAGGTATTAAAATATACTTTTTCAGAATGAGATGCTGTAGGTAAATGCTTTTGCAATATGCAATTGACTTTTGTAAATAATTGCAAGTTGTTGCAATAGGCAACACAATTCTAAACACAATAATGCATTGAGTTCAATGGAAGTTTCAAGTTATTTGCAATAGATTACTTTTAGATTACTTTTGGAATTCCAGGACTGGATCCTAGATTCAGTCCTGGGACAGTACTTAGAAGCAAGTGATAAAAGTCGACTTAATTTCTGTGGTGATTTTTAGATAACATTTTCCTATTTTAAAAGTTGACACTTTGAAAATCTTTCATAGAAAACAGTCAATGATTCCCTATGGCAGTAAATTCCCGTTGCAGGTATAGTATGTTCTTGTTACTTTTGTAATCCAGTACTGGGTGCCTAGACTCAGTACTGGGACCTTTAGCCAAAACAGGTAAGTAATTACGTTTCCAGAAATTATACTATTTTTAAAGAATATTTAAAGTTTTCAGAAATGGACACTTGGAAGAAATTTCACAGAAAAACAGTCAATGATTTCCTAAGGGAGAAAATTGGGTTACTGGTAAGTACAGTTGTAAGTATTTTTCAGAGTCTGTGCTTGGCACCAAGATCCAGCACTGGGAGCTCACCTAATAGCAGGTGAGTATTTTCATTTTCGTTACTCTGCTGATTTTTGATGAATATTTTAAGTTTTGAAAAATCCACGGAAGAAATTTCAGGAAAAACCAGTCAATGTTGCCCTATGGAGAAAATTGAGTTATCGGTTTAAAGGTAAGTACTCGACTGGCAGATTTAAGGTTCAGGGCATAGACTAAGGGGTCTCCCAGGGTCAGGTAGGTACAGTTGGTCACCCTCAGCGGCACAAGGGCGGCCGGGTGCAGAGAGAGTTAGGCCCAATGTTATCCTATGAGAGGTAGGGGGGCCTTGGTTGGTGGCTGCTGACTAGCAGGCCACGCGGCTGTGGGAGCTGGGCTCCTGGTCACTTACTCAGGGCAAGTGGGGAAGTAGATAGGTGTCGAGGTTGCACTGCCTGGGCCACTCTGGCGGCTGGGTGCAGGGTGCTTTTGAGCCTTCGCACGCTCAATTGATTTAAATGGGAAAGCTCCGGTTTAGAAAAAGACTGCAAACTCGGGGACGAAGATTCTTCAGGTGCCACCACCACTTCGAGAGGTAAGATGGGTAGTTAGAAGATAGGTAGGTACCCCGGAATTGGGCACAGGGGGCCACGGGGCGCCGGGTGCAGGGGTGCCTTTTGGTGTCGGGAAGGCTTACCCTCAGTTGATCGCGGTTGGGGGGGCACCTGGTTCTGAGGCTGCAGTCTTCTTCAGGAGCATCGAGGGAAGTCCTTGGGTGCCAGACTCGGGTTCACAGTCGCCGTGGGGTCGTCCTCGTGGTCTTTGTTCACTCCGGCACAGGCCAGGCTTGGCGGGTGCAGAGTGTGAAGGGTTCGCGGTTCCGGGATGATGCCAGGGATTAGAAGTAGATTTGAGTAGAGCCTCTACTCATGGGAGTCCCAAGGGCTTAGAGCCAAAAGGTAGTCAGGTCCTCCGGGATTTGTGAGGTTGCTGGCCACAAGAGATGCCGGTTTGGAGCAGGAGCAGGTTCGAGGGTCGACAGGCCGGTAGGGCTGGTGCCAAAGCAGTTGGTGTCTTCCTCTTTTTAGCAGCTGCAGGCCAGGTCTTCTTTCTTCTAGCTCTTCTTCGGATTTCGGAATCTGGAATCTGGCGAAGGAAGGTTCCGGGTGCCCCTAAATACTAGATTTAGGGGCGTTACAGGTAGGTGAAGGGCAGGGACCTATGGGTCCCTGACCTGGGGTGGGTACACCCCATATCCTGCCTCTCTACTGTGGGAGGGGGGCAGTAGCCTAGTCCTGATTGGGCATAGCTTCCCATCTTCAAGATGGCGAGAGCCCGGAGATGTGCTTCACCTCTCCTCCCCCACCTGAGGGGTGGGTTTGGCAGGCTGGCACATCCCCTGTCCTTATTTGGGGGTTCCGGCCAAGCTTCCCGCCAGAGTGGGGGGTTGCAGTGGCCTGGGGAAGCTCACAGAAGCGGCATGCCTTTGAAGCTTCCCCCTGCCCATCCTGGGGGAGGAGATTTAGCACCTCGCCCAAGGTGTGTCAATTGTTGCAGGCCCAGGAGAGCAGGGGCTCTCCTACCCAGGGGTCCAGCAACATGTCTGCTGTGTGGCAGCCTGGGCAGCCTCAGAACAGACGTGGATTGTAGGGTAGGTTTTAGGGGGCATCTCTAAGATGCCCTCTGGGGTGCTTGGTACGTTAAATTCCACACTGGCATCAGTGTGGGTTTAATATGCTGAGAAGTTTGATACCAAACTTTTCAGTCTTTAGTGTTGCCATTATGGTGCTGGGGAGTTCGTGTTTGACGAGCTCTCAGCACCATGTACTCTTAAATGGCAGCACTGCACTTACAGTGCCCAGGAATGGACCTGGGTACTGTAGGGGCACAGGGCTCATGCTCCTGTGCCCACACCACTTGCATAGGGCACCCAGCTAGAGGGGTGGCTGATGTATGCCATGGCAGTGTAGGTGGTGGGCATGGCAAACAGGAATGTGTGCCATGTCGACTCTTGGTTTTGTCTTGAACACAGACACCCAGCCTGCAAGCAGGGTGTGTGTGTGTAAGGGTACAGGGCCTCTAAGGGTGGCACAATGAGTGCTGCAGCCCTTAGAGGCCTTCCCTGGCCACAAGGCCCTGGGTACCTAGGGTACCATTTACCAGGGGCTGACATGTGGCCAGGGTTTGCCAATTTGGGATTTGGGTTTTAGGGAAGGAACATAGGCCCTGGGCACCTGACTGGCCGGAGTCCAGGGCACACACAGTCAAAGTACATTCAGCAATTCAGCAAAAAGTGGGGGCATACCATGCAAGAAAGATGGCACTTTCTCACACAAACCCCCCAAACGAAAGGTGATGAGACTAACCTTGCCCTATGGAGTTTTCATTGACTAAGTGGAAGAACCTGGAAAGTCCTTCTGCATTGGCATGGGCAGTCCCTGGTCTGTGTTCCACTTCAAAGTCCATTCCCTGTAGGGAGATGGACCACCTTAGTAGTTTTGGATTTTCCCCTTTCATCTGCATTAGCCATCTGAGAGGTCTGTGGTCAGTTTGAACCAGGAAGTGAGTACCAAACAAGTATGGCCTCAACTTCTTCAGGGACCAAACCACAGCAAAGGCCTCCCTCTCAATGGCACTCCAACGCTGCTCTCTGGGGAGTAGCCTCCTGCTTATAAAAGTAACAGGTTGGTCTTGGCCTTCATCATTGGTCTGGGATAGGACCGCTCCTATCCCTAGCTCAGAGGCATCAGTCTGCACTATGAACTGCTTGGCATAATATGGAGCTTTTAGAATTGGTGCTGAGCACATTGCTTCTTTCAGAGTGTCAAAAGCCTTTTGGCAACTAACTGGCCAGTTAACCTTCTTGGGCATCTTCTTGGAGGTGAGTTCTGTAAGGGGGGGTCACAATGGACCCATATCCCTTCACAAACCTACTGTAGTACCCAGTCAAGCCAAGGAATGCCCTGATTTGGGTCTGGGTTGTTGGAGCTATCCAGTCCATGATGGCCTGGATCTTGGGTTGTAAGGGTTGTACTAGGCCTCCACCTACAAGGTGGCCCAAGTACACCACATTGCCCTGCCCTATCTGGCATTTGGATGCCTTGATAGTGAGACCTGCATTTTGCAGAGCCTCTAAAACCTTCCCAAGGTGGAGCTAAAGACAGCAATATCATCAAGATAAGCTGCACTAAAGGATTCCAGCCCAGCCAGGACGTGGTTCACCAACCTCTGGAAGGTGGCAGGGGCATTCTTTAGCCCAAAGGGCATTACAGTAAACTGATAATGCCCATCAGGGGTGGAGGATGCTGTCTTTTCTTTTGCTCCTGGGACCATGCCAATCTGCCAGTACCATGCAGTTAAGTGAAAGGTACTGAGGAATTGGGCTGCCCCTAATTTATCTATCAGCTCATCGGCGCTTGGAATAGGGTGAGCATCTGTCTTGGTGACAGAGTTGTGCCCTCTGTAGTCCACACAGAACCTCATCTCTCTCTTTTCGCCTTGTTGATGAGGTTTGGGGACCAGAACCACTGGGCTAGCCCAGGGGCTCTCAGAGGGTTCAATTACCCCTAACTCCAGCATCTTGCTGACCTCAGCTTTGATGCTTTCCTTGACTTGGTCTGACTGTCGATAGATTTTGTTCTTGACAGGTGCACTGTCACCAGTGTCCACATCATGGGTACACCAGTTTGTCAGCGTTGCCCAAGGTACCTGATATGTGCACGAATACTCATACATTGTAAATGTAATTTACACTGGAAACCGTAAGTCAATAATGCACTGATTTATGCTAACAATGGAAAAAAATATGGCTATTGTTGTCCACTGTGCAAAGTGCATTGACTCTTGAAATTGATGTAATAACAAAGAGGCAAAAAAAAAAAAAAAAACGCAATAAAGATATTTAAAAAAATAAAATAAAATTGGTACACCAGTTTGTCAGACCAGGGGTCAGGGAAAAGAGGCTAGCATACTGTTGCAAGACTTGCTTGCAGTCAGTCTGCTGTTGGGCAGAGAGGGTGTCTGAAAAGATCGCACCATCTACTGACCCATCTTGTGGGCTGTAGGAGAGGAGGTCAGGGAGAGGTTCACTCTCTGCTTCCTGTTCCTCATCAGTCACCATCAGCATGGTGATGTCAGCCCTGTGATTGTAGAGCTTAAGGCGGTCCACATGGATAACCCTTTTGGGTGTCCTGCTAGTGCCCAGGTCAACTAAATAGGTGACCTCACTCTTTCTTTCTAGGATAGGGTAAGGGCCACTCCATTTATCTTGGAGGGCCCTTGGTGCCACTAGCTCCAAAACCCACACCTGTTGCCCAGGTTGAACTTCAACCAGTGCAGCTTTTTGGTCATACCACTGCTTCTGGAGTACCTGGCTGGCCTCAAGGTTCTTGGATGCTTTTTCCATGTACTCGGCCATTCTGGACCTTAGGCCAAGCACATTGTCCACTATGTCTTGTTAGGGCTCTTGAAGAGGCCTCTCCCAGCCCTCTCGTTTACAAGACAAAGTGGTCCCCTCACAGGATGACCAAACAGAAGTTCAAAGGGTGAGAAACCTACCCCCTTCTATGGTACTTCCCTGTAAGCGAAAAGCAGGCATGGTAACAGGACATCCCATCTCCTTTTGTGTTTTTCAGGGAGACCCATGATCATACCTTTCAATGTCTTGTTGAATCTCTCAACAAGGCCATTGGTTTGTGGATGGTAGGGTGTAGTAAACTTGTACTGCACTCCACACTCCATCCACATGTGTGTCAGGTAAGCAGACATGAAGTTGGAACCTCTGTCTGAAACCACCTCCTTAGGAACCCCTACCATGGTGAAGACACGCAGGAGGGCCTTGGCTACTGCAGGAGCTGTAGTAGTCCTAAGTGGAATTGCTTCAGGGTACCTAGTAGCATGATCCACTACTACTAGAATAAATGTGTTCCCTGAGGCTGTGGGAGGTTCAAGTGGACCCACAATGTCCACAACTACCCTTTCAAAGGGTACCCCCACCACTGGTAGTGGGATGAGGGGGGCCTTTGGGTGGCCACCTGTCTTGCCACTGGCTTGACAGGTAACACAGAAGCTGACAAACTCCTTCACCTTTTGGTGCATCTGGGGCCAGTAAAAGTGACTCACTAGTCTTTGCCAAGTTTTGGATTGCCCCAGATGTCCAGCTAGGGGGATGTCATGAGCCAAAGTTAGGAGGAACTCCCTGAACGTCAGTGGCACTACCACCCTCCTGGTGGCTCCAGGAGTGGGGTTTCTTGCCTCATCATACAGTAATCCCTCTTCCCAATAAGCTCTGTGAGTACCACTGACATCTCCTTTTGCTTCTGAAACAGCTTGCTGCATCAGGCTTTCAAGAGTGGGACAGTCTTTCTGACCCTGGCACAGCTCTTCCCTAGAGGGTCCCCCTGGGCCCAAGAGTTCAACCTGGTAAGTGTCAAGCTGCATGGGCTCAGTTCCCTCAGGGGTATCCAAATCCTCTCCCTGTGGAGAGGGGTCCTGAATGCTTTGCTGTGCGGAAGCTGGTTCCCCAGTCTTCTTACCTTTTCACTAGGTTGGCTGGGCCAATATTTCAGGCTCCAGACCTATTTTTTCACCCTTCCTCTTGCTCTGTGCTCTGGTTTGTACACATACCAATTCAGGGATGCCCAGCATGGCTGCATGGGCCTTTAGCTCAACCTCAGCCCAGGCTGAGGTTTCCAGATCATTTCCAAGCAGACAGGCAGCTGGCAACTTTGGAGAGACCACTACCTGTTTCCGGCCAGTAACCCCCCCCCCCAGCCTAATGTCACCATGGCCATGGGATGACTAGTGGTGACACTGGCAGCATTGGTGACTGGGTAGGACTTCCCAATGAAATATTGCTCAGGGGAAATCAGTGTGTCTCTCACCATAGTGACACTGGCACCTGTATCCCTCAGAGCTTCTACCCTAGTTTCATTCACCCAGGGGTACTGCAAATATTTCTTTAACTTGGGTGGCCACACAGCTACAGTGGCAAACTCCACTTCTCCCAGGGAGACTAGACTTGCTTCAGTGTGTTCCCAGATTTGCTCAGGGTACATTTCTGATCCCATCTGTATGCTTGCTGCCCCAGGAGTAGCTGTACTGGGTGCCTTAGGGGCTTTGTTGTGGGGGCAAGACTTATCTACAGCTAGGTGTCCTGACCTCTTACAGTTATTACACCAGGCCTTTAAGGGATCAAAGTTCTTCCCCCTGTAGGGTTGAGGCACATAGGGAGTAGTTTGGGTCCCACCCCCCTGAACAGGTTTTTGGGGCCCTTTGGAAGACTCAGACTTTTTATCGTGGGGATGCTCACCACCTTTCCCCTGGGGAGGTTTTGTGACCACTTTCTTCTGGTCACCCCCAGTCGCTGTCCTTGTCACCCTAGTCTTGACCCAGTGGTCTGCCTTCTTTCCCAATTCTTGGGGAGAAAGTAGACCTAGGTCTACCAAATGCTGATGCAACTTTTCATTTGTGCAGTTACTTAATATATGTTCCTTCATGAATAAATTATACAATCCAGTAAAATCCTGCACACCATGTTCAGCTAACCATCCATCCAGTGTCTTTACTGAGAAGTCTACAAAATCAATCCAGGACTGGGTCTGGGTTTTGTGAGCCCCCCTGAATCTAATTCTATACTCCTCAGTAGTGAATCCAAATCCCTCAATCAGAGTTTTCCTCATGAGGTCATAGGATCCTGCTTCTGGCCCTGAGAGGGTCAGAAGCCTGTCTCTACAGTTACCAGAGAACAGTTCCCACAGGAGTGCCCCCCAAAGAGGTTTCTTTACTCTTCTTATTTCACAAGCCCTCTCAAAGGCTGTGAACCACTTGGTGATGTCATCACCTTCCTCAAATTTAGGGACAATCCCTTTTGGGATTTTAGGATCAGAGGTTTCCTCCCTATCCTTATTGTTAGTATTGCTGCCACCATTGATGGGTGCTAAACCCATCTCTCTCCTTTCTTTTTCTAGAGCCAGGAGCCTGGACTCTAGCTCTACTCTTTTGGCCAGCCTTGCTAAAAGGCTGTCCTCTTCACTGCTGGGTCCCCCAGTGATCTCTCTGGTACCAGAGTCACCTGTGTGATCTCTAGGTCCCCAGACGATAATTCTTGGATTTAAGGGTATGGGTGCCCTCTCCTCCCAAGGGAATAGTGTGTGGGGGGGGGGTCATTCTCCTCCTCCTATTCTTCCCATTCCTCATCTGACTGGCCATCACCATGTTCAGATGGGTGGTCCTTAGCATACTCAGCCAAGAGCTCCTGGAGCCCTAGTTTGGTTGGATGCAGGCCCATTGGTATATTTTTAAGTTTGCATAGGGACCTCAATTCCTTGAAAGACAAGTGTAAGTAAGGTGTGAGGTCGAGCTCCTCCACCAGGTCCATGTTATTATTTTCACTAATAGCTGGGTTTGTTTGAGTCATTCTTACCTGACAGTTCTAATCCTCTACCCTGACTGGAAAAACCAGTCAATGTTACCCTATGGAGAAAATTGAGTTATCGGTTTAAAGGTAAGTACTCGACTGGCAGAGTTAAGATTCTGGGCATAGACTCAGGGGTCTCCCAGGATCAGGTAGGTACAGTTGGCTCACCCTCAGCAGCACAAGGGCGGCCGGGTGCAGAGAGAGTTTGGCCCAATGTTATTATATGAGAGGTAGGGGGGCCTTGGTTGGTGGCTGCTGACTAGCAGGCCACGCGGCTGTGGGAGCTGGGCTCCTGGTCACTTACTCAGGGCAAGTGGGGAAGTAGATAGGTGTAGAGGTTGCACTGCCAGGGCCACTCGGGCGGCTGGGTGCAGGGTGCTTTTGAGCCTTTGCGCGCTCAATTTATTTCAATGGGAAAGCTCCGGTTTAGAAAAAGACTGCAAGCTCGGGGACGAAGATTCTTCAGGTGCCACCATCACTTCGAGAGGTAAGTTGGGTAGTTGGAGGATAGGTAGGTACCCCGGGATTGGACACAGGGGGCCACTGGCGTCGGGTGCAGTGGTGCCTTTTGGTGTCGGGAAAGCTTACCCTAAGTTGATCGCGGTTGGGGGGGCACTTGGTTCTGAGGCTGCAGGCTTCTTCAGGAGCGTCGAGGGAAGTCCTTGGGTGCCGGACTCGGGGTCACAGTCGCCGTGGGGCCGTCCTCGTGGACTTTGTTCACTCCGGCACAGGCCAGGCTTGGCGGGTGCAGAGTGTGAAGGGTTTGCGGTTCCGGGCTGATGCCAGGGATTAGAAATAGATTTTGAGTAGAGCCTCTACTCATGGGAGTCCCAGGGGCTTAGAGCCAAAAGGTAGTCAGGTCCTCTTGGGTTTGTGAGGTTGCTGGCACAAGAGATGCCGGTTTGGAGCAGGAGCAGGGTCGACAGGCCGGTAAGGCTGGGGCCAAAGCAGTTGGTGTCTTCCTCTTTTTAGCAGCTGCAGGGCAGGTCTTCTTTCTTCTAGGTCTTCTTCGGATTTCGGAAACTGGAATCTGGCGAAGGAAGGTTCCGGGTGCCCCTAAATACTAGATTTAGGGGCGTTACAGGTAAGTGAAGTGTAGGAACCAACGGGTCCCTGTCCTAGGGTGGGTACACCCCCTATCCTGCCTCTCTCCTGTGGGAGGGGGGCAGTAGCCTAGTCCTGATTGGGCAGGGCTTCCCATCTTCAAGATGGCGAGAGCCCGGAGATGTGCATCACCTCGCCTCCCCCACCTGAGGGGGGGGGGGTTGGCAGGCTGGCACATCCCCTGTCCTTATTTGGGGTTTCCGGCCAAGCTTCCCGCCAGAGTGGGGGGTTGCAGTGGCCTGGGGAAGCTCACAGAGGCGACATGCTTTTGAAGCTTCCCCCTGCCCATCCTGGGGGAGGTGATTTAACACCTCACCCAGGATGTGCATTGTTGCAGGCCCAGGAGAGCAGGGGCTCTCCTACCCTAGGATTTGATCCCAATGCTAGTACAATGGTCACTGCTGATGCAAGCAGCAAGGGTATAGGCAATGTCTTAACCCAAATTGATACAAATGGTGAAGAGGGGTTGATTGCTTTCGCATCACGCTCACTCACCCCCACTGAGGAAAAATGCTTGGTGTTGGACTTGGCCCTTTTTCCCTGAATTTTTTCGTTTTTGCAGTGTTAAGGTGCAGGTGCTCCCTTCACCCAAGATGGCTGCCACAGGCCCCTGCTACTGCAGAGTGGCCTGTTCTAGTAGCACCCTAGCTGCCAGGAGCTGGCTGGAACCCCACAACAATGTTGCGACTCCAGCCCGCCTTTTTGTCCCATAGGTAGAGTGGGGAAGCTCCTGGAATGTGCTGGAACCTTCTAGAAGGGAGGTGTGGCTTTTCTTTTGCCGCCTTGGCTAGAGGTCACCTGACCTAGGGCTACTTAAGAGAGGGAGGGAAACTTTTGTGGTGAGTTGGCCAGTGGGGTGAAGCAGAGCTGGAAGAATCCACCAGGAGTGTAGGCGGTAGGGCCTAGCCAGGGACTTATGCCTCTGAGAGTGACAGGATTTAGGTGCTGCCTCTTAAGTGAGTGAGGGACCCTGTGAAACCCACTGATCTTGCCCAGCAGTAGGAGGACCCAGAGACTCCCTGCCCAGCCTGACTAGGAAGGACCTAGTCGCCTTCTCCATCCCTATCCCCCTGTAACAGAACCCCTTTAAGGGCGCCAGATACATCTGCGCCAACAAGACTTCATCTATCATCTGAGAACAGAGACTTATATGCCAAGCACTGAGACTGCGTGTCCAGATTGAACTCTAAACCTTATATGCAAAGCACTGAGACTGCGTGTCCAGATTGAACTCTAAACCTTATATGCCAAGCCCTGAGACTGCGTGTCCAGACTGACCCCTGAAGCCGTATGCAAAGCAGATTGAAGAGCCACCGGGGATCGACCAGGTATTAGCGCTGTGACCCCTGCGCTCCCTGACCTGGTCTGGGACCCCCGGCAGCGTGCTCCGCTGAGCGCGGAACCCCCATCCTTAACTTGAGCACCCCCCGGTGACGTGGAAGCCAGCGCGCTCACCGTCGCGGCCCGGAGGCCGGAAGAAGTGCCCTGCAGAGTCGCGAGGCCCGTGAGAAGCCCGGGGCCGCGCCGCTGCCGTCGCAGCTGTGTGAGAAGGTGCGCGAGGCCTGGGGCCGAGTTTCCCCACCGTCGCTGGAGCGGACGCCGTCTGACGCCGAGAACGAGGTAAGCCCGGAGGCTGGGATTGCCCCTGGTGCGCCCCCTACTGGTTGGGAGCTGCACCGCACCCTCAGCCCGGGTCCCCTCTCCGTGGGAGTTCCCCCCCTGTCATCGCAACGGAGAGACCCCGCCGAGGGATCCTCTCCTTGTGCCCCCTTGAACAGTACTGAAGCGTGGTGCCCTACGAACTGCACCGGAACCGAGAAACTCGCTCCTCCCGTCCCGGGCGCTCCCCGCTAAAAGCTCCGTGAGGCGCATTGACTGTCCTACCCCGTATTGAAGTACTCAGTGCCCGTAATTACGAGTAGCACTCTGTTATTCATGTGCCCTATGGAAGTGTTACGTGCTATTGATTACGAGTAGCGCTCTGTTATTCATATTCCAGATTGAAGTGCTACGTGCTATTGATTACGAGTAGCGCTCTGTTATTCATGTGCCATATTGAAGTGTTACGTGCCATTGATTACGAGTAGCGCTCTGTTATTCATGTGCCATATTGAAGTGTTACGTGCTATTGATTATGAGTAGCGCTCGGTTATTCATGTGCCATATCGAAGTGTTACGTGCTATTGATTACGAGTAGCGCTCTGTTATTCATATGCCATATTGAAGTGCTACATGCTATTGATTACGAGTAGCGCGCTGTTATTCATGTTCCATAATGAAATGCTAAATGACATCTATTACAAGTAGCTCTCTGTGCTAGATGCCCCGTTCTGAGGTCGTCACCGATTAGCACGCCTAGCGCTATAATCATCCCCCCTCAGGCGCTACAGGAAAGTGAAGCGCGCGAGTGCATATACGTGAATGGTGATTATATCTCAGGCAGTACTGATATTTCATGAATGTCATTTATGGTATGACCAGCATTTATAGATCCTGACTGACATGTACATCGCTAGGAATGGTATTACCAGCTTATGAAATGTACTGCTACCTCTTGAACTGCATCTAACGTGATCTGCTTGGATAAACTTGAGTATTTACTTAACTCCTACCGTGTGGCGTCACTTATTGTGTGTGTTCCTTGTCCCATGTGAGGTGCGTGTTGTATGGTTGCTTTATTCAAAATCAACAAAGCCAGTGTACATAAATCAATAAAAGGGGCACTGTTAGTCGAAAGAGCACTGGTCCACAGGTTCCAGACAAACCGGTATGTTTAAGAAAAGAAAGTAGACCTCTGTGAAACAATACCCATTTGGTATTAAAAGCCCTCACTCACCAACCTGGTTGGTGACATGCTTCATCATCGGGCTCCACTGGGATGACCGAATGTCATCCCAGTGTGCTGCAACGCCAGGTTACTGCGGAGCGGGGTTCTTGTGTGGGGATAGTGAATTTAAAATCTCCAATTGAGTCAAAAAATAAAACTTTAATAATTTTGCTAATTGGAAAAGAATAAAAGGGAATGAGGGTCAAAAAAATAGAAGACCTGGTTCACTCCGTGGCGGTCAACATGTTTCTGCCTCTATGAGTGTTAGTCGGGCATTCTTCAGGACCAGAGTGGATGTGCGGAGCCCCGGTGGTATGAACGCGCTAAGGTTCACCCTACCGTGGACTACTGGTGTGAAAATTTGTTAATTACAGTGAAAAATCCGCCAAAATATATTAATTTGTTATGGGGAGAGGAACGAGTTTATTAGAGAGGCCAATCCGTTAACTGCCTCATGGATCCCGGGAGGGGGGTGGGAGCAAATTGGCACACCGCCCTTGCTGCTCAGCACCCGTGGTCAACCTACACAGCCTCTAGCTGCCGGGTCCGGACCCGGCAGCTAGAGGCTGTGTAGGTTGGCCTCTCTTCCCTTTTATTCTTTTATTCTTTTATTCTTTTCCAATTAGCAACCAGTGCTCTTTCGACTAACAGTGCCCCTTTTATTGATTTATGTACACTGGCTTTGTTGATTTTGAATAAACTATTGAGGGGACTAGCCGTGTCAGATCCCTTCCTCTCTTGTTGATTTTTTGGTATGGTTGCTTTACACACAGACCTTTGGTGGCCCGACCGCTCGCGTCACGTTACCGCCCCATAGGGCCTGGAGACCCCAGGTCCTACACTTGGTCATTGAATGAGAGACCTGGTGTGTGTTTGGGCATTGGAGCATTTTAGGAGATTCCTTGGGGGAAGAAAATCACTCTAAGTTGCGAACACAAACCTTTGACAAAACTGTTGACAACTGAGGACTTTTAAGGGCTACTGCTAGAATAGCTAGATTGTCAATGCGGTTACAGGATTATAGGTACAAGATCCAGTATATGGCTGGGCCAAAAATATTTACGGCAGATGTTTTCAGAAAAAATGGCAGTGCCTTTGATGGAAATTGATAGAAAGCCCTGAAACAAATTTTTGGTAGCCAATGTATTGAAAATGAGTTTGCCCCAAGATACTTTTGACAGAAGTGAGTGGTTAGAGGCTGAAAGCAAGGACGAGGTTTTGAAAGACATGAGAGAAAATAGTGAATGGGTAGGGTGATTTGGAAAAAAGGAGTCTAAAAGATGAAAATTGACTATTTTGGGAGGTCAGAGATGAATTAAGTGAAGTTTTGGTATTATGTGGGGAAAAAGTGATTCCATCCAAAAGTTTAAGTGAAACAATTGTCAATTTGTGTTGATGAAACAGATAAACTGCTAAATTCCTTTAGCTGACACATAACATCGATTGTGACACATTTGAAAGGAAAATGACAAACGTGCACCAATTGTGCTAACTACACGTTGAAGAATAATGAGAAACAAATCAATGAAAAGTCAAAGTTACTGCATCGTAAAAGCATGCACATAAAGTGTAGGGTAGATGGAAACAGATACATTAAATAACATAGGTTCATAGTAACTCGTTTCAGTTGCAAATCCAATGTGTAACAAAAGGGTAAATGTAATGTATTCAGGTGTTATACGATTTCTAACTATTCTATAAGAATTTAATGAAGTCTAATATGTTAGAGATATTTACGTGTGATATTGAAAGGTTTCATTCTTAAACTTCATATTTTGCATATGTGAAATTGTGCACAAAGTGAGAAAAGTGGAAACTGTGCTGCACGTTTATACTAAAGCCAAATGTTTTGAAACTTTTGGGGAATAATCATATATGTATGTTAGAACTGGCACTTTTTGGCATGATTACCCCTAACTTTTTGCCTCTACCTCCGCTATTTTTTTTGGCTGACTTAGATGCTTTGGACACCCTGCCACTGCTAACCAGTGTCAAAGTGTAAGTGTTCCCTGTATAAAGTAATGGTAATTGGTTGTCCATGATTGGTATGTTTGCCTTACTAGTAACGTCCCTAGTAAAGTGCACTATGTGTGCCGGGGCTGGTAATGCAAATGCTACTAGTGGGCCTGCAGCACTATTTGTGCCACCCACACAAGTAGCCTTAAAAAGGGAACTCAGGCCTGCCATTGCCGGGCCTGCAAGCAGTTTGTGAAACTGCCATATTGTTCTGTCAAGTGCACCCACTTGCCAGACCTTACCCTTCCCTTTCTGTGCACCTCAGACACCCCTATGGTAGGTCTAGGGTACCCCCTGGACAGGGTGTAGTGCATGTGAAAAGTAGGACATTTACTAAGGTGTGTGTCATGTCCTGACAGTGAAATAATCTCCGTTTCGTTTTTCACTGTTGAAAAACCATCTTGCCCATAGGACAGAATGGGAAGACTGGGTAATATGTTTTCCAGCCTATCTTCCCAAAGGCTTAAGATGGAAAGGTGACGTTTAGTATGCCTGAACTCACAATGTAATAACACATCTTTTTATGTAGGTGGTTTTGCATCGTGTATTCAGAAGCCACACTTTTAGAAGTGGCTGCGTTTTTGCGCTCTGATATTTCTGTGTGTCTCTGCCTAGCTGTGGATTGACTGTCTGGATGTGAAAGCAATAGGATCTGGGGAATGTCTTGACCCAGGGGAGGAGGTTAGACAGCAACGGGCTGACCTGCATCTGGAGTGTAGGGGGAGGAGAAGTCCCTAGAGGTTGCTGCTATAAAACAATTGGCTCATCTCCTGCTGAGTGATTGAGAATCCAGACCCCCACTAATCAAAGGAAGAATGGGGTCACTGGCAGGGAGGCACCCAGAACTGGTTTGAACAGGGGTCAGTGCCCCCTGAAGCACAAAGACTTCAAAGCCATTGAGGGGTATAACTAAGAGAGCTGAAGCCTCTGAACTTTGGAGAATGGATTGATCAAGTGTGAACAAGACTGGAGCTACTTCGTGGTCAAGAGGACCTTTGCTAAGGAAGAAACAACTGAAGAGACTGAAGGATAGGACTGCTCTTGCTGTGTGATCTGGGGCTGGCCTGCAGTTTGCTGTTTCAACCAAGGAAAGGCTAAAGGGACTTTGCTGTGTGCTGTGTCCCCCTGCTTGAAGGACTTTGCTGTGTGCTGTGTCCTGAAGTAACTATCCCCAAGGGCCTGAGGCGAGCTGGCTCCCGGTTCGGAAACACTGGAACATAAAAGTTTCCAGGAGAGTCTCAGCGGCGCTGTTTGAGCGTGCCTGTTGCAGCCTGAGACCCTCGTAAGAACTGCCTGTGATCGTAGGCGCCTGGTGTCCAGATGAGTCTCAGTGGCACTATGTGTGCGTGCTTTGTGCAGCCTGAGACCTTCAGGAGGATCGGCCTGTGATCGGGGGTACCTGGAGTCCAAGCAAAGATCAGCAACACGGTGTGCGTGTGCTTAGTGCAGCCTGAACCCGTTTGTGAGGATTGTCCAGTGATTGTGTGCACCGGATTCCAAGTGAGTCTCAACGCCGTTGTGTGCGGGTGCGTGGGGCACCGTGAGACCTTTGTGAGGATTGGCCTTGTTATCGTGTTTACCGGAGTCCAAGTGAGTCTCATCACTGCTGTGTGCGGGTGCGTTGTGCACTGTGAGACCTTCGTGAGGATTTGCCTTGTTAACGCGTGCACCGGAGTAAAGTGAGTCTCAGCGACGCTGTGCGCGTGGTGTTTGTGCAGCCAGAGACTTGTGTTTGGAGTGCCCAGTGATCATGCACCCGGAGTGAAGGAAGATTCAGTGACGCTGTGTGCGCGTGCTTTGTGGCAGCCTGAGATCTTCATAGTTGACACGGCCCAGACCAGCAGTCCCGGAGGAGCTGAGTTGCCGGCCCGAGCCGCTGTTGCCATTTCACAAAGCTGCATTGGAGGCCCAGCCGCTGGATGAGGAGAGGAGAGTGAGTTTGCGCCCCCCAGGTAACGTGTGTCGACTCCTGGGGCGGGGCGCAGGCTCGGAGGGAGACGCTCTCGGCCTCTCTCTCGTGTTGGCAGCGCGAGCCTCTGCTTCGGCTCGTGTCGCAGCCTATATCACCAAAGGACTGGTGGTGCAGGGGCCGGAGTGTGAAGCTGCACTTTGAGATTACATCGTACTGTGTTGGGGCAACTGTGAGAGGCGGAGAGACCGCCTAAGGCCCGGTGATCGGGCCTGAGTGTATTATGCTGTAGTGAGGATATGGGATTTACTGCGTACATTGCTAAATTAGCATAAATTGGTTTAAGCTTGGCTGCCATGTTGCCGCTTTTGCACACGTTTCTACAAGACTTTGTTTTCGCAAATCCTCTGCTTGTGCTTGCTCCCATGGGAACCGTCTACCTTTCACGTTTCTTGCTGTACTCTTTGGTCTTTGTCTGCACAGCGTGTTCAAGGTCGAAAAACAATGTGCCCTGTGGATCTGCTTTGGTCAGTCCCATGCATGTTAGACATAATACTACCACAGCTGTACTATTGAAAATTGAATGCTTTTAATATCGCGTTGCAGGCATGTTAAGCACTTGGTGAAAACCTTTCCGAAGAGAAGAGCTCTGTTTGTCCGCAGATGTAAATCTTTGCATCTAAACCTGGAGGTGTGGGGTCCCTCTGACAAAGCCCAGAGGTCTTCTATAATTATTATAAACTAGTTCCTAGCCCGGGGAGGGTGGCAAGGCACAGTAGGCCTTTGTTTCCACTAGCTTTATAAAATGATATCCCTGTTCATATTTTATGGAATTGTAACAATGCTCACTATATTGAGTTTATGCATTTTGCTGCTAGTATTGGCTTGTGTACCGCATTATAGAGCACGTTAGTTAAAATAAACATTTTAAACTATACTGTGGCTCTGATTACTTATGTTGTGGACAAGTATGAGTAAGTTGGCGAACGAGTGTTCTTGCTGCCGCGATAACTGAGAGAGTCTGAGTTACATGTTCTAGGATGTCTAATCATTGGTAGCTTCGCTGTAGTACGGAGAACGAATGAGACACTATAGCTAGTCGGATTTGGGTTACGGGCACTAAGGTGGGCTGCTGGGACACCAATATACACCGAGGTCCTGGTTTCTTGCGCATAGTTCTGTATATATGTGCAGAATCCCTGCAACAATGCATTATTCAATTTCTGAAGGACGGAGTACCTGACTGTCGTATTACACATTGCATCATTTCTATATAACGGAGTACCTGATTGGAGAATTACGCATTGCATTATTCCTGCATACCGAAGTAACTGATTAGTGTATGACGCATTGCATTTTTATCTGCATAACGAACTACCTGATTGTTATATGACGCATTGCATTGTTTCTGAATAACGATCTACCTGATTAGCGTATTGCGCATTGCATTTCTCCTGCATTACAAATTATCTGATTAGTGTATACGCACTGCCTTATTTTTGCAGAAAGACATATCTGGTGGTTGTATTGCGCATTGCAATATTTGATCTTGCAAAGTGCCTGACTGTTGCGTGAGGTATTGCATTCTTTTCATTGCAGAGTGTCTGATTGCTACGTTACGCATTACAGTATTGATACATTGAAAAAGTATCTGATTCTAGCATTACGACTGTATGATATGATTTTAGGAGTACAGGAGAATGTTTAGAAGTGCTCATTGATATCGCCAGAGCTTACAAGGGCTGGCTTGTCTGACAACCGGCTAGGGGAAATATTACACAACCTCATATGTTGGTTTTATATCGTGTGGTCATATTGTATATCTTTTTACATAAAGTTTATACTCGTTTTTACAAAACTCGTGTGGAGTCTATTTGTGGTGTCATCATTGGATTATTGTGAGCATAGTTGCGAATACTTTACACATTTGCCTTAAAGATAAGCCTGGCTGCTCGTGCCAAGCTACCGAGGGGGTGAGTGGGGCTATCTAAAAAGGTGACCTTACTTTCCCTGACGTTGGTACGCGGGTCCCTACTTGGCCTAAGGTACCTACCTCAGCCAGCCAGAGATCCCGGGTCGAACATTTGGTGGTCAGCGGTGTGGGATTTGAATGTGTATTTGCAAATTCACTGACAGTGATTGGTGTACATCATTAAAAGCGCAGACCACAACGCAACCACATATTTGGTTCTTGATTTGTTGGTTCTAGTTGGTTTTGTTTTGAGCAACCTTCAAGCCACACATCATGTCTCAGAGGAGTCAAAGAGCCGGTGAGGCTGCAGAATTAGAGTTCAACATTGAGGCATTGCTTACCTACTAGGTTCATCAATTGAGGCAATTCTGCAGGGCCTTGGGATGTCCCATGACGTGTAGCGCCAAGAAGGAGGAGCTGCAAGTGGCCTAGAGGGCCTGGTGGGAAGCCAAAGGGACTCAGGAGGCGGGTGATGTTGAGGTGGATGAGGATGACCCAAGGAATGTATTTGGTCCACAGGATTTGCCAGTGGAGGGACCAGCATCAGGGGCTGGTAGTAGCTATTCAGGGAGGAGTTTTTCACCAGAGGAGTTGGATGAAAACCAAAGGGTCAGAGAGTATGAGTTGGAGGTGTTGAAACTTAAAACTCAGGCAGAGGAGAAGAAGCTGCTCATTGAGAGTGAAAAGCGAGCAGAGAAGAGTAGGAATGCTCTTGCCTTGGAAGAGAAAAAGATTCTCTTAGCTCATGAGTTAAGCTTGAGGGAACTGGAAATGAAGGTTAAACAGGCCAAGTCCAGTTCAAATGGTGGCAGCACACAACCAGTGCCAGTGGGAAGGTGTACATTCCCAACAACTAAGTGCGAGATTACCAGAGGGGTGATGATATATATGCGTGGTTCACGGCATATGAGATCGCACTGGGGATGAATGAGGTACCTGAGAAGCATTGGGGGCGTGCCTATGGAAACACTTTGAGGCTTCTGGGAGGGATGTCTTACCCCCTTTAGAGATGGCGGGAACCCTGACCTACACCAATATGAAGGAGGCTTTATGCCTCAGGTATGGGCTCACTCCTGAACAGTACCGGCAGAAATTCAGGAACTTCAAAAAACAGGAATCCAGTACTTGGGTTGAGTGTGTGAATGCATATACACGTGACCTGGATGGTTGGATGAGGGGCAGCAAGGTAACTGATTTTAACAGCTTATGCGATTTAATTAGTTGGGAGCACTTGAGTAGGCTGTGTGTTCCAGAGCTGCGCCAGCATCTTTTGGACAGTAAGCTGACTAATCCCAGTAAGCTTGCTGAAGAGGTGGACCGCTGGACCAGTACCCGGGTCCATAAGGGGATTGGAGGTACCACTACCAAAAGTGTACAGGGTACCCCGCAGAAGGTGGGGTAGGACAAGGGTAACCACAAGGGGTTCTCTAAAGGGCCCCAAAGTAGTTCCCAGGTGAATGGGTCCCAGTCCCCAAAGGCTAAGAAGGCCTGGCTCCATAAGGGCAAGCGGGACAACTGAGGTTCTCTTACTTGTTACTTCTGTAAGGAAGTGGGTAATATTTCCCCTAGATGCCCCAAGAAGTCATCTGCACCCACTGGTGCTCCAACACCAGGATTAGTGAGTGTAGCGTTGGGGGAGGAGTTGAGTCCTTGGAATGGGGAGGAGCAAGCAGTTATGACCCTGGTCTCATTGAGAGACCGAGAGATGGTCCAGGAAATCTCTCTGCCTGAGAATACTAAGAAATACAGGCAGTGGGTGACCATCAATGGACGGAGGGTGGAGGCTCTGAGGGACACCGGAGCTAGTTTGACATCTGTCAGGGGTCAGTTGGTGTCTGAAGAGCAGGTAATTCCCGATGTGCTTCACCCTGTAGTTGCAGCAGACAACTCAGTGCACCTTTGCAAGGTGGCGCTGGTTCCCTTTGAGTAGGGGGGAGGGGTCTCAGGTTCTTTGAAGGTCGTTGTGAGTCTGTCCATGCCTGTAGACTGTCTGCTGGGAAATGACCTGGAGAGTTCCCCTTGGAAGGAGGTGGAGAGCCAGACGCATTTGGAGATGTTGGGTCTGCCTGAGTGCCAAAAGAACACTATGGGCCATGCCCAAATGACCCTCCCATACCTGGGCATAGAAACATCTATAATATATAAACAATGGTTAAAGAGGGATCAATCTCTTGTTTATTTTTGCACAAGACACTAAAAATTATCTTGGCAATACATTATTTCTTCTATCAAATTCAAAAATTATTTATCAGATGCAGATATCTATTAGTGAACATCAGAATGAAAATTACATAAAACTAAACAAAAAGATCACAACAAATTTCATTACAAAACAACCCATATGCACAAACTCATATACAACATATATCTCCTATACATTCCCCTAACTACTTGGTAAATATGTACACTTCTCCATTACAGTGGTACATTCAGAGGTCGTCCTCTTGGCGTCAGAGGTATCAGTCCTCTATCTTAATTTATTGCGTGCGCCAAATAGTTCTCCCCACTTTTCAGCTGGGGGGGGGACACGTGTTAGACCTGACACTTTTTGGCATGATTACCCCTGACTTTTTGCCTCTACCGCCGCTATTTTTTTTGGCTGACTTAGATGCTTTGGACAGTTTGCCACTGCTAACCAGTGTCAAAGTGTAAGTGTTCCCTGTATAAAGTAATGGTAATTGGTTGTCCATGATTGGTATGTTTGCCTTACTAGTAAAGTCCCTAGTAAAGTGCACTATATGTGCCAGGGCTGGTAATGCAAATGGTACTAGTGGGCCTGCAGCACTATTTGTGCCACCCACACAAGTAGCCTAAAAAACGGGAACTCAGGCCTGCCATTGCAGGGCCTGCACGCAGTTTGTGAAACTGCCATGTTGTTCTGTCTAATTCACTCACTTGCCAGACCTTACCCTTCTCTTTCTGTGCACCTCAGACACCCCTATGGTAGGTCTGGGGTACCCCCTGGACAAGGTGTAGTGCATGTGAAAGGTAGGACATGTACTAAGGTGTGTGTCATGTCCTGATCTTGCAAAGTGCCTGATTGTTGCGTTACGCATTGCAATCTTTTCATTGCAGAGTGTCTGAGTGCTACGTTACGCATTACAGTATTGTTACATTGCAAAAGTATCTGATTCTAGCATTATGACTGTAGGATATGATTTTAGGAGTACAGGAGAATGTTTAGAAGTGCTCATTGATATCGCCAGAACTTACAAGGGCTGGCTGGCCTAACAACCGGCCAGGGGAAATATTACACAACCTCATATGTTGGTTTTATATTGTGTGGTCATACCTTATATCTTTTTACATAAAGTTTATACTTGTTTTTACAAAACTCGTTTGGAGTCTATTTGTGGTGTCATCATTGGATTATTGTGAGCGTGGTTGCGAATTCTTTACAAATTTGCCTTGAAGATAAGCCTGGCTGCTCCGAGGAGGTGAGGGGGGCTGTCTAAAAAGGTGACCTTCCTTTCCCTGACATTGGAACGTGGGTCCCTACTTGGTCTAAGGTACCTACCTCAGCCAACCAGGGATCCCGGGTCTAACAATGTACTAATCTGAATCACCAGAAACGACATTAATAATTTATATGTTGAAATAATTTTACACGTTGGCACTTTGAAAATGCAGTAATATGTCAAAAGTATGTTGATCGTCTGCAGTGTAAAAGGTCACACAAAAAAGATATTACTTCCATGGATAAGTCCAGCAACCAGGCACGATTCCAGCCAAAGTGTTAGGTTAATCGTAGTGCCCAAACCAGTGACTGCGATCATTGACATGGGAGCCTTAAATAATGTCATGGCTCAAGAAACATACTGAACACTAACACATTGTTCAATATTCAAGCACACCAACTACATAGCCTGTGCATACGGACACCTAACTCCACTCCTGTTAGCAGGCATGTTCACAGCAGACATAGCTTGTGAGGACAAAACAGTGAGAGCAAAAACATAAGTCACACATGGAGTGGTGGGTATACTGTCGAGTTGCAAAATGCCAGAAGACTTGAACCCAATACACTTCGCATTGAGTATTCACATCATAAACTCTGATGGACGGTAAGATTAATTCCAAGAGCTTTTTAATGGTATGAATTGTCTCCAGGGAATGACAGTGATGCTCCATATCAACAAGTAAGTGCAGCCCATGACACTGCACCACCAAAGGGCCGCTTTGCACCTGTGACCAAAGGTGGAAGAGGAAATCAGAAAGTTGGAAGAAGCAGACGTATTAAAGGTGGAAGAGATGACTCCTTGGGCATCTCCCATGGTAGTGACAAGAAACCTAAACAGTCGGGAGAAGCTCAGCCATGCACAGACATGCGACTTCCGAATATGACGATAGAGTGAAACATCTCCCCGACGGTTGCCGTGATTGTCATCAAAGTTGCAGGATCTAAATGGTTCTCAAAAAGGACATGCGGTCTGGATACCATCAGATAATGTTAGACCCAAAATCAATATACAATACTACATTTTCCACGGATTTAGGCCTCCTTTGCTACAAGATACATTTTAGAATATCCAGCCCTAGGGAGGTGTTTCAATCAGGTAGGTGCTGATAGGATTGCCTGGGGTACTGAACGTGAGCAACATCTTGGTGTTTGCCCCGACACTTGAGGAACACCATCCACACCTTTGGAAAGTCCTACAGAGGCTTAAAAACAGTGGTTTCATGTTGCACAGTGATAAATGTGAGTTTATGAGGAAGCACATTGGTTTCTTTGGGCACCATTTTTCTGATGAAGGGGTGGCTCCCAAGCCTCTGAAGGTCAGGGATATAAAATGAATTCCGGCTCAATCCTCAGTCACTTCATTGAGACATTTTCTTGGCATGGTGAAATATTTCAGGCATTTCATACAAAACCTGACAGACCTCACAGCCCGTCTGAGAGCTCACCAAAGTTTTAGTACGTTGGATATGGAATTAAGAACATGAAATGTCCAAAACACAAAAGCTGCATTATCACCAGAGATTACTCTATTATAATTTAATTCCAGAAAGGACTCAGACTTATCTGTGGATGTCAGTCCAACTGGCTTGGAGGCAGTGCTCTCTGAGCTGCAGGACTGTGGAGGGTGGGCACCAGTGGTGTATGCCAGTGGAACACTCATCCCATGGAGCAACTCAACTCCCAAATTGAGAAGGAAGTGATGGAGATACACCGGGGGCAGTCATTTTCATTTGGATTTTTATGGTCATCAGTGTGTGGTATACTGCTCACAAGCCATGCATTACCTTATTCCAGAGGTGGGCCTTAACCCCACTGCCAAGAATTGAAAAGTGGATACTGCAGCTGCAGGAGTACTCCTCCGTAATGGTATACAAACTGGGGTCCCCGTATCCCAAGCTGCAACTAAGGAAGAGGAAGTCCAAGCACGAGATCAAGGAATGCATGCGATTAGTAGTCGAGAGTTCCAGACCGTTGCCCATCTCTTTGAGAGAGATTATGAAAATTACTGAAGAAGAAAACTGTCTGAAAGTGGATGTGGAATCTGTCCAGAATGGGAATTGGAACTGCCTATAGTCCCCATTGCTAAGAAGGACTCCTGACACTAGACTGCCAGTGGAATCCTTGTACAATATTTGGCAGGAGCATGCTGTGGCCCAAGAGGGGTGTTTGATGCGGGATTGCAGACTGGTTATCCCCGTCAGTCTGACACAGATGGTGGTCAACTTGGCACACAGAGGCCACCAAAGAATGGTTAAGACAAAAAGTTGAATACACAGAAAAGGATGGTTAGCCCGACTTGATGAAATGGTTGAAGAGTGTGATTGTAGTATTTACTCTGTCTATCCTCCAGTTCCAGGTCTGCTCTCTTTCTCTTCCCTCCCTTTTTCACCTGAGCACAGTGCTTTAAATGGGCCGGTACTCACCGGTACTGAGTACCGGCACTTATTTTTTCCCCCTCCAAGAGTACCGGCACTTCTCTGTTATTAAATAGAGTACCGGTACTCACTGTCACACAAAGTCATGTGAGCATGCATCGCATTTCTACACTGCGGCACATGCTCACATATTGGTGATTTCACAAGGAGAGCAGTGACGCCATGACGCCAAAGCAGAGCAACATGTGACCCAGGCGCGCAACGCCCATTGGACTCAAAGGCCTTCGCCCCCCCCCCCCAAAACCCCCCTCGTGTGTTGCAGCCCGGGATGGGACAGATTCCCCGGGTACAAACACAGCCGCACCCGAGTACTTCACAGGTCTTTAAAAGACCTTTTGCTCGTTAACGAGGCTTTGATGTTTTTCACCCCTTAGAGCCCCTGCACCTCCACTCTACCTTTTGCTTGAAGAATCAGACCCTCCACCCCACACGAAATTTGACTCTAGTTGTGCCTCAGGTGTGACCTCCCCCCGCCAGGAAGCTATGCGGCGGGAAGAAAGGGAAGCTCTTTAAAAATCCCAATTTGCTCTGGCTTTCCCTTTCTTCTGTGCGAAAAAGACGAGAGGATAGCATAGCAGCTGGCGGGTGAAAAAGGGGACAACTGAGGAGAGCTTTCAGAAATGAAGGGGTATAAGCACAGTCAGCTAAATAAATCGAGGGGTTATCTGAAAAAGAAGAAAGGGGCAAGCAAAGATATTTGAGAATACACTGCGGGCGTGGGGCAGGGGCAGTGGCAGGGCCGGCTTTAGGGCGGTGCGACCGGTGCCACCGCACCAGGTGCTGGCTTCCTGGGGGCGCCGTGTTTGAAAGTTTATTAAGCTTTTGAAGCACCTGCTGCAGCGTTTCTTTCCGCCTGCAATTACCAGGCCTCACAAAAATGTCAAGAAAACTTGTGTGATTCATTATCTTCCTGGAGAGAGATCAGCATTTTGTATAGCTGAGGTTTTGACTTAGGTGAAGTTAGTGCAGAGGGTTAATATGCCTGCTGCAAAGAACGTGTACCAAGTAGATTACAGAGTGCGTATGATGTAAACAGGTCAGCAGATTACTGCTTTCAAAAGAGACATCCTTTTGTTACTTGCAATTTATAACTTAAAGTCCTAATATACAACAGTGAGCTATTAACTTTCATCCCAGAACTGCATACACACTGCAAAGTATACATTATTAGAACATTGATTAATGTTACAAAAAGGGTTAATTTGGCTAGAAATCGATTCTTATTATTAAAGAAAACTCCCAACTATGCTGTTTCTTTTTCGACTCTGCGTTTGTGCTTCTCCACACCAAGCACTCTTAAACTATACTGCCTACCAGTATGGGTGACATGTGACTCCTACACTTTCAGTCCTTTGGCTTAAGTAACATTTCCTATACACTGATTTACACTTGTATGATTGATTGTCTCTGTGTAATGTGTGTGTGATGCAAAGTGCTCGGACACCCTACACTGGTATGAGTGGCTCTATATAACTAATTCAATGCATCTGAGAGAGTGTGATTATGGTGACTCGGTCACTGTTAAAGGGTGCTAGTGAGAGAATCCGTGGTGGAGGTGGTCATTGGGGGCGCCAGCAAACATTGTCGCACAGGGCGCCACCAGCACTAAAGCCGGCCCTGGGCAGTGGGTTTAGAATAAAGCACCTGATGGATGAGATGGGTATCATCTGATGAGAGTCGGGGGTGGGTAGGTGTCCCAAGAAAGCCAAGGCTTTCGAGAATGACACAGGACGGTGGAAGGTGCCTGTTGTGTGAGGACAGAGCGACAGCTACAGAGGCAGAGACTGGTTTTTAAATGGGGGAGGGGTATCCCAGAAAAGCAAGAGAAGGAATTTGATGAGATGAACAAGGGGCCATTTAAGATGAAAGGTGGCGTGACCACCTGAAAAAAGAAAAAATGTAAAGAGACAAATGGGGCATCGGAGGGGACATGGGGCTAAGTAAGGGCTAGGGACATCAGAGGGTAGAGGTAGGAGATTATCTCGTCATCCAAAAGAGTGTTATCTAAAGCGGGGGCGGCAGATGAATAGAAAAATAATTTTGAGGGGACAGTGGTATTTTTAAGTCGTGTTTTTTTTTTTTTTAGCAGCTAATATAAAGTTTACCATAATGTGACTCATTTTTTTGTAACAAAGTTAAACAATGAAAGGCTCAACAAACAATCATAAGAATTCAGATCGCATACTTGGAGGAAGAATGGATTTATCAAAAAACTTAAACACAGTATAGACCTTAATAGGGCACACTGGAAGGGGAAGAATAATGTGCACGGAGTTAAAAATGCGCATTTACCAGAAAACACTGAATGTAGCTAACAATATAAGCATTCAAACACGACTAAGACATGACATCCCATGGCTTGGTGAACGTTTCTCATTCATTTCTATGATGTAAGATCACACTTTGAATTGCTTCCAGAATGCTTGTGTCTGATATCAAGCATTTCTCAGAAACGAGGCCTATTCCAGATTGTCAAGTACGCTTTTTTGCTGTCATACACATGCTCAGTCACACTTTTTGGTATTTCTTTGTTGTTTAAACCCGATAAGTGCTACTCTCCAAACAAAAGCGCTTCAACACCCCATCAGGGGTAACAAGCGCTATATAAATGCAAACCTTTTTCCCTCTTCTATCTCTCTGCTATCCTTCTGAATCCAAATAACTCACTAACCTATCCACCACTCAAATTACTTTCATATTTTCACTATACTAATTCAACACTAATCCTTCTTGGGTTCCGGAGTAGTGCGCTACTCGCCGAAAAAGCACTTTGACGCCTCGTCTGGGGTAGTAAGCGCTATATAAATGCAATTACAATACAATACCTTCAGTGTGGGTGGATTTGGCCAACTTCTACAAGCCCTTGATGGGAAGTGTTACAGTGGTTAAGGGGTTTTCATGGGTTTCTGAATATTGTTAAGGAGGCTAATGGGCAGAGAGTTGCCTCCATTCAGGTGGGTGAGGACCAGGGCTTCGACTGACACCGACATCTGGAAGGAAGGATGTCTGGAGGCAGAGCTCTTACCATACTGGGACAGGCCCATATCCAGTTACCTGCCACAGATGCAGAAATTACTAGATTCCCCAAACATTTAATGTTACTGACATCCTACAATAATCACAAACGGGGAAATTCTGTTTTATTTCTGTATGTCAAAGACTCTCTGCCTTCGGGGAGGGACACTTACAGCTAGCCCTTCACCTCCTTTTATAGCGAACTGATGCAAATTCACATAGCTTTCTGGGGAAAATAACTGCAGTTTTCAGCTAAATAATGTAAAACCATCTATTTTAGGTGTGGCTTATCTTTCATTTGCTGCCTTCTTCTGGATGCACACCCAGCACTCCCGCTTGGGAGTTCTGCACCCACAGAGTGCCACTAGTGTGTTGTGACAAAAGTATAATATGAAAATGGATTTCCATCCATGTAAAATTAGTGAATTGGCAAAGTCGTACACAGACTACTGTAAATATTGTCCCAAGAATGTAGTTGTCATTTCAGATGTGGCCAGAGGGCTAGACCCCTCAGGCCAGGCATGGAGCTTAAGAACCACCCACACTACTACATGCCAGGACACATATCCCCGCACTGGACGGAGGGATCAGGCAGAGAAGTCAAAAGAAGGAAGGATCATGGTTAGCCGGGGAATCGCAGGCATGTGTTTCCTGCTGCAATGCTGTGGAGGCATCCATAAGTTTGCGGCTGTGAGCAGTACAGAGATATGAACGAGAAGTGCCAAATGTCTGCCCCTCCCAATTTCCACTACAGCAGCTTAGAAATCTGTAGGGTTCTACTGCGCTATGAGGGGCACCAGACTGGTCATCACCAGTTGACACAACAGCTGGCTGTATCTGGTATTCATGAAAAAAGTGAGCCACGTAGTAGGAGTGGGAGCACCAGGGAACCCGAAGCACCCAAGTGAGGAAGCCAAGCCTTGGAATTGAGGTGAAGGAGCAGGCCTAAGGGAAGCTTTGAGCATCAAACACATGTGGGTACAGGGTGCCTCTCATATCAGAAACCGTGGCTACAGCAGGCCTGCTGACCACCATCATCAGTGACACTGTGGTCATATGTACATGGCTATATGTGCCTCCATCCCTTTACTAGCCCCTCAGAATTTTGGACTAGATTTTGCTGGGTGGCACAGTATCTGAAAGTGAATGAAAGGGTGAAATATTATTGCTCTGTAACCCAGATAACTTTCTTCTCCCAGGATCACTAGCATGACAACTGATGGTTTCCTTTCACCCGATGCGAGTCAAAGTTGCATTTTAGGATGTAGTCTTTTTTCCTTTAATTAATTTTCAGTAAAACAAGTCTCTGCACCTTTTAATGTTTTGTTTAATATACAGGGGCCTCTGACAAAAAGGAAAACGTGATAGTTACCTTTCAATAGTCTGTCAACTAGTACAACTTAATACATGCAAGGGCATCAACAATAAATAGCAGAGGGAAGCAATTTGTCATCATTCAAAAATTCTTGAGCCCTTCAAATGTTTTTCATTAGACCCACCCTTAGTCCCGCCTCTAGCCCCGCCTCCTTGCCACGCCCCACCTCGATCTGATGAGTACCTGCACTTTTTTTTCCCCATTTAAAGCACTGCCTGAGCATGCTTGTACACCTTACAGATTGCAAACAAGAATAGTCCACAAAGAGCAATTATCACTAATGATTTAGAATGCTTCCAACAATTCCACTAAGTAGGTTTCCAAATCAATTGCTAATAGCAGAAAATCCATTCCCTATTGCTTTCCAAGCACCTGTTGCAGTTTGCCCTTTTAAATCTTTCTTCGGGTCAGTAATGTTGCTAATGTATCTCTCCAAGTCCTTATTTTTGTCTGGAATGTAAGTACAACATTGTTGAACTTTTAACATCCGGCAAACTCCTCCCTCCTTTCGGAGAAGGACGTCCAGCAAGTTGATTTTGAAAAGTCATGAATCAAAAAGCACACATTTCTGTATCAACTACTGAAAATCCTTCAGTTCTACTAGTAGACAACTTGTCAACCATAGTAGAAAGCTTTCTAATCTTGTGTAAGTTGAGTAGCACTCTGACAAATGGTATCAAAGCACCAAAGATGTCACCTACAATTTCACTAACACTAGCACCTCTCTTTGTTCTCATATGTTGTTCCCTTGTTAAATCATTAATTTGTCCAACATGATAAATCTATGGAAAAACTATCCCCATGTAACATATTCCATACCATCTTTTGGGTAACCTGCAAAATGCATTCTTCCCACAAATATAATAAACGCCAGAAAAAACAGGATCTGCTCCATCTACATATACTCTCCAGTTTCCTCTAACTTCGAATGTATGGTCACATTTACTCGTACCTATAAAATTTGTGTCAGTTGTGGATTTTCTAATAAAAATGCATAATCTCCCTTTTGTTGCCAATCTAAAGCTAATGGTGCCATGTATCCACTTAATCTGTTCACTTTCGTCTTTTGCCCATTATGATACTTTTGAATGATTTGTTGCGTAAGTTAAGATGTCTCTCCTATCTACTACTGAGTCTATGAATTTCTTTTCTACATCTGTTAGTAATCAAGTTAAGTTGTGTCTTATCTGCACACGCAGTGTCCAGTGTCATGGTGGGTCTAAAGAAAGGTCCCACTATCTCAGTGTTTTTAGCATCAGGCTGTTGATTCAAGCGCTTCAGCACAGGAACTTCTAAGAAGTTAAAGTCATGATTTGAGTAATAGTTTTGGAAATTACAATTTCCATAAAATAAACTCAGCAATAAGCTACAAGTAACTCTATATGTTATGGGGAGGTGGTGGTATGTCCCCCCCCCCACAACTGATGCAGGTAATTGCACACAAACATAGCAATCCCTAGCGTCAACAGATTCATAAAGCAGCTTTTAAGAAACATTCAATAAGTAATTTCGCCTCTTGAAGAATCTACAAGTAATTCTTTCTCATCTATTGCAGGTAAACTATTGTCAGTAGGAAGCAGTGTTTAAGGGGCACTTGTAGATCTAAACGCTTCTACCCGTGAAGGATGGGGTGGACACAAAATTATTAATAAGGGAATTAGCACTAAAGTCACAACAATAAATACTCCTTCACATATGCATTTACGTCTTTTGGCATTCGAGTTAGGCTCCATGGGTCAGATATATAATTGTTTTTAGCGGTCGCCAACGGAAAATCGAGCCGTTTGCGACTGCTAAAAAGGGTTGTAGCATATACAACCCCTATTTTTAGAGTAGGTAACCTTTTACCATCTTGCAAAATAGGGTTTGCGAGTTGCTATTAGGAAGGGTCATGCCAAGGACGTTCCTTTCTAATAGCGAGTCGCAGGGGGATTCAGGATTGTTTTGTGACTGCCAATGCGGTCGCAAAACAATCACAGTTAAACACCTACTTCAAATAGGTGGTAAGCCAGTCGCAAATGGTTCCCTTTGTGACTGGCAGTGAAAACATTTATAAGAGCAGGCAATGGTCCCAAAGACCACTGCCTACTGTTAAAAAATGAAACAAACATTTCATTTTTCTTTTTTAAATGCATCCCATTTTCCTCTAAGGAAAACGGTCTGCATTAAAAAAAAGACCTGCTTTATTTAAAAAGCAGTCAGAGATACGGTGGTCTGCTGACTCCAGCCAGCCACCATCCCTGTGAGTGCTGGCCATTCCCAATGGGTCGCAAATTGCAATCTGCTTCATGAATATGGATGAGGTAGGTCATTTGCGACCCCATTGGGAATCGCTAAATGTGTCTGACACATTAGAACATTCGCAAAACAAATCACAATTTTCGACTGTGAGAAGTTGGCCTGGCATATGCTGGTCACTAGTTATAGTGGCAACCTTGCACCAGTCCAATTCGAATCTTATGGTAGATAGGTTTAAGGCAACCTTTTAAAGAAAGCTATCCTAGTGGTAGCTGTGGAGAGCAGCCTTCAGGCTAAGTCTCAGAGGAATGTAAAGCAGCTTGTTTTACCTTATAATCTCTTGAATTACCAAATGAAAGGACACCACACAGGTATATATATCAAATATATATGTATTTATTACTAGACACACTCTGCTAATCTCTTTATGAGATTAGAAGTCAGGAACATATGCAAATATCAACGTTTCACAATAAGTTAAGCACAAATATGGCAGGGGCCCTTGGGGCATACCAGACCATATACTAAAAAAGAGGTTTAGGAAAGTCGACTTGCAAGGGGACAAGGCCAGGGCCTGTAGAATCGCTGGGGCTTCACTAATCGACCTAAGGCAGGTAAGTAAAGGACCCACGGGAGACGCGTGCAGTGTGAGAACACAGCCGCGGGTTCCCTATTGATTTCAATGGAGCAAGTTGCGGTTGGATTTTTAAAGTTTAAGGGTACTTCTAGAGAGTTTACAAGCAAGCCACTTACAAGGTAAGTAGTTCGAGGGCCAACACCCACAGGAGCACTGGAGTGCGCAAGTTACCTCACCCAGAGAAGCCGGGTACATAGGTGTCTTTTGGTGTCGGGTCGCGTCGTCGTTTTCTATAGAAGCCGAAGAAGTTTTGCTGCTTGTGAAGACTGGAGGAGTGTCCGGTGGAATCCAAGGCTGGATTCAAGATGAAGAAGACCTGAAAGCAGAAGGGACAGTGTTCACAGTTGTTAGAACTGGGGGTCTCTGGTTGGCACAGGTAGGTACTTGTGACAAGCAGGGACCCTCTCCTCTAGTCAGGATAAGGGGATTACCCTCTTAAAATAACCCCTGCTCACCCTCTAGGTAGCTTGGCGCGAGCAGACAAGACTTATTTTCAGAGGCATTATAGGTCAAGCATTTGTAAATGCATACAGCAACTCAGTGACAACACCACACATGGACACCACACCAGGGTTTGTATAAAAAAAAGTATTTCTTTATATAAAGGCTTAGCACAAGACCCAATAACGTGCAAATAGGCCACAATACTGTTTAGGACTTAAGAGTTCTTTAAGAATGCGTGTCTTGATGTTCCATGTGCTTCGCGCTGACTGTGCGGCTCTTTTGGGGAAGATCGTATACAAAAAGAGTTAACTAAACGTTGCGGACTCTCCGGTCCGGTGCGCACACAGTCTCGGTGTGAATCGTACAGTACCTTTTAATGCGTCTGACGGGGACGAGGTGCTGGCAGGAGTGAAGGCAAACCAGGGACGTTGCCGGCTCCTCTGTGGTGCGGACCCCGGCTGGCTGTAGGCGTCTTTGTGAGAGGCGTAGAGCAGGGGCCCCGAGGAGCGAGGCGGACGATGCTGGTTTTCCGGAGTTCACTGTGCGAGGCAGGATGCGTGTCGTGCCTCAGAGCAAGGATGCCTGTTCGATGCGAAGCAGCGCAGCACAAGGTGGCCGGAACGTGGCGAACGTCCGGGCCGTACTCTTCGAATGCGGGGCTGCCGGGGGATCTCACTAGCGCAGTGCGAGGCGGCCGGTACGCTGCGAGCGTACAGGCCGTATTCAGCCTTGCGGGGCACTCCGATCCCTGAGTTCAGCGGCAGGAGTGTGGCGAGTCAGTGCGGCTCGAAGGGGGGAGGGTGAAGCGGGGTGCAGGTGGCCCTTCTTGGACGGTGCGAGCTACTGCTCGAATTTGGAGCGGGGGGGCGGCCGGGCACAGACTTCAAAGTGGACAGGGGGATACGAGTCGCACTCGGATCGCGGCTCCAGCGGCAGGGCAAATCTTGGCAATGTCCAGCGGCTCTGTCTGAGGCAGTAGAAGTCCAATATTCCTGGGACTCCGTTCAGGGGGCAAGCTCACCCACAAGCCCTTGGAGATTGTTGACAGCACAAGTTGATAAAAGTTCCTTTAGTCTTTTCCTCTCCTCTCGCAGCAAGGCAACCACTACAGGCCAGTCCCCCAGGTCAGCGACAGTACTCCTCCTTGCAGCTTCTCCAGTTCCTTCTCGTCGGGCAGAGGTTCTTCTTGGTTCAAGCAGGATCTGATTTCTTGGGAGCAGGGCCCCAATATTTATAGTGCAATTCTTTTGTTCTTGCAGGCCAGGGGCCTTTGCCCAGTTCAACCAAGTTCTGGAGTACTTTGTTTACCGGACTCTGGCTTCTCCTTTCAGTGTGCAGGGCAGAGACATCAGACGCTCCCCAGGGGGTGGAGCCAGCATTGTGGTGGAAAGGCACAGCCCTATTCAGAGTGCAAGTGTACTCCTCCCACCCATGGATGTAATCTTCCTATTCACCACCTGGCTGCCCAGCCTGTCTCCTGGAATTCCCCAGCCCTGTCACTCACAGAAACCAGACAGCAGATACACATCCTAGCAGAGGCGGGCTGAAATGGTTAGGCAAGCAAATACTAACTTTCTAAAAGTGGTATTTGCAAACACAGGATATTAAAATAAACTTTACTAAAAGATGTATTTTATTATTCTGAGTTCAAGCATACTAAACTTGAATTTCTACCATGTTCTCTGTGTCTGTTAGGATTATATAATGTAATAATTCCAGCAGCCCATTCTGGCCTATGGAGAACAGGTAGCCTTACAATAGTGAAAAACGAAAATGGCTGTAATTCACTATTAGGACATGCCACACACATCAGGGCTTGTCCTACCTTATGCTTACAATGCACCCTGCCCTTGGGCATACCATAGGGGTGATTAATCTGAAGTTAAGGGAAGGTTTAGGGACTGGCAAGTGGGTGCACATGACCAGTCAGCATGACAGTACCAGACTGCACGCAGGTTCTGCAATGGCAGACCGTAGACACATTTTACCAGGCCGCTTCTGTGGGTGGCACAACCACTGCTGCAAGCCCTCCAGCAGCATTTGTATTTACAATCCCTGGGCACTCCTGGTGCACTGTACTAGGGACTGACAGTAAACCAAATAAGCCAAACATGGAATCCAATCAATATAGCAATTTACAATAGGGAGCACTTGCACTGTGGCACTGGATGGCAGTGGCACAGTGCTCTGAGTAACTAACACCAGCAAAAACATGAGGCACAACGAAAAAAAGTGGAAGGGAGACCCACGCCAAGGTGCCAGGTCTAACACGTATCCCCTCCAGCTGAAATGTGGGGAGAACTACCCTACCCCAGGGAGTTCTCATCACTAAGGCGGAAAAATCTGGACAGACCATCAGCGTTGGCGTGATCCGTGCCAGGGCGATGTTCCACCGTGAAATCCATCCCCTGTAGGGAAATGGACCACCTCAACAGCTTAGGATTCTCACCCCTCATATGCACCAAACCATCTGAGGGGCCTGTGGTCTCTCTGAACCCGGAAGTGAGACCCAAACAGGTAGGGTCTTAGCTTCTTCAGCGCCCAGACCACAGCAAATGCCTCACGCTCAATAGCACTCCATCTCTGTTCCCATGGAAGTAACCTCCTGCTAATGAAGGCTACAGGTTGATCTAGGCCCTCCTTGTTAATCTGTGAAAGAACAGCCCCCACACCATGCTCTGAAGCGTCTGTCTGAACGATAAACTCTTTGGAGAAGTTGGGAGCCAGGAGCATGGGCGCCGTGCACATAGCAGCTTTCAGGGCCTCAAAGGCTTTCTGACAGGTGTTAGTCCAAATCACTTTCTGGGGCTGCTTCCTGGAAGTCAGTGCTGTCAAGGGGGCAACAATGTTGCCATACCCCTTGACAAACCTCCTGTAGTACCCGGTGAGACCTAGGAAGGCTCTCACCTCTGTCTGGGTTTTGGGCGACTCCCAATTCAGGATGGTTTCTATCTTGGGTTGAAGGGGCGCCACTTGGCCGCTCCCAACCTGGTGGCCCAAGTACACCACGGAACCCTGCCCGATCTGGCACTTACTTGCCTTGATCGTGAGGCCTGCCCTCCGCAGTGCCATCAACACTTCCCAGAGGTGGCGTAAGTGATCCTCCCACGTGGAGCTGAACACGGCGATGTCATCCAGGTAGGCGGCACTGAACGAATCCAGTCCAGCCAACACCTGGTTGACCAACCTCTGGAAGGTGGCAGGGGCATTCTTCATCCCAAAGGGCATAACCCGGAACTGGTAGTGCCCATCTGGGGTGGAAAATTCTGACCTCCCTTTGGCCCCATCGGTCAAGGCGATCTGCCAGTACCCAAACGTTAAATCAAACGTGCTGAGGTACTTGGCAGCCCCTAGCCGATCTATGAGCTCATCAGCTCTGGGGATGGGGTGTGCGTCAGTCCGGTGACCGCATTGAGTCCTCGGTAGTCCACACAGAACCGGAGTTCGGGGGTGGCACCCGGCGCTGCATCCTTTGGGACCAAGACCACTGGGCTGGCCCAAGGACTGCTTGAGGACTCAATTACCCCTAGGGCAAACATCTTGGAGACCTCCTCCTTGATGCAAGCTCTCACCCTGTCAGTCACCCTGCAGGCCCTGTGCCTTACAGGTGTACTATCCCCAGTGTCCACTTCATGGACGCACCAATCAGTGACACCAGGAATCAGGGAAAACAGATCAGAGAACTGTCCCAGCAACTGGCGACAGTCATTCTGTTGCTCAGGGGTCAGGGTGGAAGAGAGGATGACACCATCCACTTACCCATCTTGTTCCTTGGCTGACAGGAGTTCAGGAAGAGGCTCGGTCTCCTCCTCCATCCCAGCATCTGTTGCCAAGAGCATGCCCACTTGGGACCTCTCCAAGTGGGGCTTTAGGTGGTAGACATGCAGAACCCTCAAGGGGATCCTGGGAGACCGCAAGTCCACCAAATAGGTAAGAGGACTCTTGCACTCCACAACCTCAAAGGGACCGGTCCACTTATCCTGGAGAGCACAAGTCTCCACTGGGGCCAAGACCAACACCTTTTGTGCAGGCTGAAGCTCAACCAGAGTGGCATTCTGGTCGTACCACCGCTTCAACTCCTCCTGTCTGGCTTCCAGATTCGCCTCTGCGAGTTCTCTGAAACGCCTAGTCTGGTTCCTGAAGCCCAACATGTATCTAAATACATTCTGGGGAGGTTTCCTGAGAGATTGCTCCCAGCCTTTCTTGACCAGACTTAGAGGTCCTCTCACTGGGTGGCCATACAGAAGCTCAAAGGGGCTGAACCCTAGAGACTTCTGTGGCACCTCACGGTAAGCAAAGAGTAGGCATGGTAAGAGGACGTCCCACTTACACCTCATGGGTTCCTCAAGACCCATTATCATGCCCTTCAGGGTTCGGTTGAATCTCTCAACCAACCCATTTCCTTGGGGGTGGTAAGGTGTGGTAAACTTGTAGGTTACACCACACTCTTGCCAAAGGGACTTCATATAATTGGATATGAAGTTGGTACCCCGGTCAGACACCACCTCTAGAGGGAATCCCACTCTGGAGAAAATTCCCATCAGTGCACGTCCCACCACGGGGGCCGTCACTGCCCTCAGAGGGATGGCTTCCGGGTACTGGGTGGCATGGTCCACCAGGACCAGGATAAACCTGTTGCCCATGGCTGTCCTGGGGTCCAGTGGCCCCACAATGTCAATCCCCACTCGCTCAAAGGGGGTACTGACCACAGGGAATGGCTGGAGAGGAGCCTTCTGCTTCCTCCCACTCTTCCCACTTGCCTGGCAAGTCTGACAGGTCCTGCAGTGAGTGTTTGAACTCCTGCGCATTTGAGGCCAATAAAAGTGGGTGACAAGCCTTTCAAAGGTCTTGCCTTGCCCCAAATGTCCTGCCAATGGCACATCGTGAGCCAGCCCAAGTAGGAAGGCTCTGAAGCTCTGGGGTACCACCAGCACACGGGCTGACCCAGGCTCAGCAACCTTAGGCTCTGAATACAGGAGGTTGTTCTCCCAGTAAATGAAATGTGTTCCAGACTGATCACCTGCGGCCTGGTCTGCAGCCTGCTGCTGCATACCCACGAGAGAAGGGCATTATTTCTGCGCCTTACAAAAGTCTTCCCTGGAGGGGCCTCCTTCTTGCTGCCAATGGGTCAGCTTTGGCAGGCCCCCCAGCTCAGCTATCTGTTCCCCTGTAGGCTCCAGGGCATCCCCCTCAAGGTCTGCCTCCTCCAGGACCGTGGGAACTTCAGGGGCCGGTTTCCCGTGTCCCCTGCCTCTTCTCTCTAAGGCCGGTCCCTGGGCCTCCCTCTCAGGCTCCAGGACCTCTTGAGCACCTCTACTTGTAATTATAATTGTAATTGTAATGAGATTTCTAGAGAGCATGGCCGCCCTTGAGCGTCCCAGCGCTAAAAGATGCACCAGAGAGATCAGCCGATTGCGGAGCAGAAGGTTATGGGAACAGCCATGTCTTAAGTAACTTTCGGAAAGGCAGCAGATTGTGTTGGGCCCGAAGGTCAAGCGGGAGGGTGTTCCACAGCTTGGACGCGTGATAGGAAAAGCGCCGGCCTCCGGAGCGAGCTTTCTTTATCCTGGGAATTTGGGTTAGATGGGCGTTCGAAGATCGGAGAGTTCTAGACATGGTATGCGGGACAACAAGGTCCTTAAGGATTGACGGGGCTTTTCCCTGAAGGATTATGTGGGTTAGACACTTGCTGCCCTGGACTGTGTGGTGACACACGCCCAATTAGGCATACCCAACATCTCCAGGTGAGCACTCCGCTCCACCTTAGCCCAAGGTGAGCTTTCCAAATCGTTCCCTAACAGACAGTCTACAGGCATGGTGGGCCTCACAGCTACCTGAAGAGTACCAGAGACCCCCCCCCCTACTAAAAAGGGAACCTGAGCCACCTCGCAGTGACTCTCGGTGTTGTCAGCGGCAACAACAGGATAGAATGCTCCTGGGGCAACCTGCTCTTGAGACACCAGGTGACACTTGACAGCTGTCACACTGGCTCCTGTATCTCTCAGAGCTTCAACCCTATGGCCATTGATGGTCACCCACTGCCTGTATTTTTTTGTGTTATCAGGCAGCTGGGTCTTGGGGACCACCTCACAGTCTCCTAATGAGACAAGGGATATCTCTGAGGGACCCCACCCACCTTGGACACCCATCTTCCCACCCAGGGCTACACTAGCCGTCTGCCAGGCGGCTGCACCAGGGGGTGCTGGTTTACCAAACTGGCGACACTTGGGATCATTGGCAAAATGACCCAGCTCACCACACTTGTGACATTTTGGGGGCACTCTTTGAACAGGGGGACCTGTCGGGCCCTGGTCGGTTTCTGGGGGGGGAGGCTGAGAACCCTTCCCTTGGGGATTACTTTGGGGCCTCTTTTAGAACTCACTCTGTTTACCCTTGTCCCCCCCACTCTTCTGCTGGGGACCCTGCCCACCCTTGGCGGAGTCTCCCACGTGACCCTTGTGGACCCTGGTACTGACCCAGCGGTCCGCCTCCTCAGCAAGCTTTCTAGGATTAGTCAGCCTACTATCAATCAGGTGCTGGCGTAGCTCAGGAAAACAATTACTGGACAAGTGCTCCCATGCAATTAAATCAAGAAGCCCTTAAAAATCATCAACCTTGCTACCCTTCACCCAACCATCCAATGCTCTGCAGAAAAAGGTTACATATTCAACATACGTACTGTTAGGAATCTTTGTGCAACCCCTGAACCTTTGTCTCTATAATTCAGGAGTTAAGCCATACCTGGTCATCAAAGCATCCTTCATGTGGGGATAAGAATTATACACATCTGAAGGCAAGTCTAGCAGTGTGTCCCGCCCCTCGCTCAGGAACCGCCCCCACAATCCCGCTCCCCAATCCTTCTCAGGGACCCGGTGGGAGGACATGGCTACGTCGTAGGCCTTGAACCACTGCCCTATGTCATCATTCTTAAAAAATTCTTTCACCACATCTTTTGGTATGTAAACCCTAGATTCTACATGCACCGGCGGTGTGCTGCCACCAGAGGGAGTAAGCTCTAAACTCTTAGCCTTCAGCTCCAATTCCCTCAAAGCCATATCATGCTCCATTTGGATTTTTCTCTCTTCCAGAGGCAGCTTTTTGCTTTCCAGCTCCAGTTGCCCATTTAATTTGAGCTTTGCCATCTCCATTTCATGTGCTCGGGTTTCCTTCCTGTCCGCCAACTCCTCTGGTGTCAGGACTCTGCCAAACCCATTGATGTTTTCTGCCTGCTCAATTTCCACCAATTCCTCAGGTGCTCTCCTTGACTCAATCCAGGCCCTCAGCGCCTTTTGGTATTGTGGTTTGGTTCTACATCCAGAGAGGGAAACTCCAAACTTTTTGCAGAAGCCTTGCAGCTGGGCTATGGTGTAGCTCTCCAGTCTCTCTTCTTCCCATTCAATTTCACTTCCATCAGAGACTATGGATGCTGCCTGCTCTACAGAGTTTTGGCCAGGCATGACTTTTCATTAAAAATGGAGATCTCTTGGTAACCAAAAATCAAAAGTATGTGGCTGCGCTATTGGTCTGCACTCACAAATGCAAATTCGAAATCCTCACCGCTGACCACCAATGTTAGAATTGGGGGTCTCTGGTTGGCACAGGTAGGTACTTGTGACAAGCAGGGACCCTCTCCTCTAGTCAGGATAAGGGGATTATCCTCTTAAAATAACCCCTGCTCACCCTCTAGGTAGCTTGGCGCGAGCAGACAAGACTTATTTTCAGAGGCGTTATAGGTCGTGCATTTGTAAATACATACAGCAACTCAGTGACAACACCACACATGGACCCCACACCAGGGTTTGTATAAAAATAAGTATTTCTTTATATAAAGGCTTAGCACAAGACCCAATAACGTACAAATAGGCCACAATACTGTTTAGGACTTAAGAGTTCTTTAAGAATGCGTGCCTTTATGTTCCATGCACTTCGCGCTGATTGTGCGGCTCTTTTGGGGAAGATCGTATACAAAAAGAGTTAACTAAACGTTACGGACTTTCCGGTCCGGTGCGCACACAGTCTCGGTGCGAATCGTACAGTACCTTTTAATGCGTCCGACGCAGACGAGGCGCTGGAAGGAGTGAAGGCAAACCAGGGACGTTGGCGGCTCCTCTGTGGTGCGGACCCCGGCTGGCTGTAGGCGTCTTTGTGAGAGGCGTAGAGCGGGGCCCCGAGGAGAAGCGAGGCGGATGATGTTGGTTTTCCAGCATCCACTGTGCGAGGCGGGATGCGTGGCGTGCCTCAGAGCGGGGATGCCTGTTCGATGCGAAGCAGTGCGGCACAAGGTGGCTGGTACGTGGCGAACGTCCGGGCCGTACTCTTTGAGTGCGGGGCTGCCGGGGGATCTCACTAGCGCAGTGCGAGGCGGCCGGTACGCTGCGAGCGTACGGGCCACATTCAGCCTTGCGGGGCGCTCCGATCCCTGAGTCCAGCGGCAGGAGTGCGGAGAGTCAGTGCGGCTCGAAGGGGGGAGGGTGAAGCGGGGTGCGGGCGGCCCTTCTTGGACAGTGCGAGCTGCGGCTTGAATTTGGAGCGGAGTCACACGGGGCGGGGCGGCCAGGCACAGACTTCAAAGCGGACAGGGGGATACGAGTCGCACTCGGATCGCGGCTCCAGCGGCAGGGCAAATCTTGGCAATGTCCAGCGGCTCTGTCTGAGGCAGTAGGAGTCCAATATTCCTGGGACTCCGTTCAGGGGGCAAGCTCACCCACAAGCCCTTGGAGATTGTTGAAAGCACAAGTTGATAAAAGTTCCTTTAGTCTTTTCCTCTCCTCTCGCAGCAAGGCAACCACTACAGGCCAGTCCCCCAGGTCAGGGACAGTACTACTCCTTGCAGCTTCTCCAGTTCCTTCTCGCCGGGCAGAGGTTCTTCTTGGTTCAAGCAGGATCTGACTTCTTGGGAGCAGGGCCCCAATATTTATAGTGCAATTCTTTTGTTCTTGCAGGCCAGGGGGCCTTTGCCCAGTTCAACCCAGTTCTGGAGTACTTTGAGTTGAGTTTGAGTTTAAAAACATTTATAAAGCGCACGTTCACCAGGCGGTTTCTTGGCGCTATGGAATGCTGAACCATTTAGAGAGCAGGAAAATCGGGGGAGTGAAGAGGTTTATAGTGGGAAGGCTTGTAGGAACAAAAAAGTTTTCAGCGCCTTTCGGAAGTAAGAGTATTCGGTGGAAGATCTGAGGTGAACTGGTAGAGAGTTCCAAAAAGAGGCGGCGAGTGTGGAGAATTTCGATCCCCCCCACTTTTTGCGCCTAAAACGGGGAACTATCAACAGATGTTGGGAAGACGAGCGTAGTTCCCTGACTGGAGCATAGGAATTTATTTCCGAAGAGATGAAGGCAGGAGCAGTGCCAGCCCGGGCCTGAAAGGTGATACAACCCATCTTGAACTGAGAACGTTCTCGGATGGGGAGCCAGTGTAAAGACTTGAGAAGCGGTGTGACGTGATGGGATTTGGCCAGGTTATAGACTAGGCGGGCAGCCTGGTTTTGAACCAGTTGTAGTTGCCGGATCATGTAAGCGGGCATACCACAGTATAGGGCGTTGCCATAGTCTAAACGAGAGATAACCATAGCCAGAACAATGAGTTTTAAAGCAGGGAGGGAAAAGAAGCGGGAAACCTTACGAATGGTGCGGAGTGACAGAAAGGAGGAGGATACCACTGAACTAACCTGGGATTGTAAATTGAGTTGGTCGTTCAGTTTGATTCCGAGTGTTTTTACGGAGGAGGATGGAGAGGGAGGGGGGCCTAGAGAGGGGGGCCAGAAGAAGGGAGTCCAGGGACTGGAGGAACCACCCGTCAGAACCAGCTCGGTTTTTTCAGGATTTAATTTCAGATGGTTGTGGTTCATCCAGTCTTGGATGAAAATCATAGTAGATTGAAATTTAGCAATGGACTCAGGGGATGATGACAAGGAAAAAATGAGCTGGAGGTCGTCCGCATAGTTGAAGACGCAGACCTTCATTTGTTGAAGGGCAAAGAAGAGGGGGGCAATGTACAGATTAAACAGAAGTGGGGAAAGGGAGGAGCCTTGAGGAACCCCACATTGAATCCTTCGTGGCTCCGCCGAGAAATCACCCAGGCGCACAGCCTGGGTTCGGTCCCTGAGGAAGGAGGATAACCAGACCAGGGCGGAACCTCCAACCCCTGCCGCCCTGACACGGGAAAGTAAAATGGAATGATCAACCGTGCCAAAGGCGGCGGAGAGGTCAAGGAGGACAAGGGCCTGGGGGAGATTGGTGTCCAAACCCTCTCTAAGATTGTCGAGGACCGAGAGAACCACGGACTCCGTGGAGTGTGCGGGGCGGAAGCCGGCCTGACGGGGGCAAGCACCCCGTTTTCCTCCACGAAGGCAGTGAGCGTTCTGGACACGTGTCGCTCCAATACCTTCCCTAGGAAGGGAAGTAAAGAGATGGGGCGGTAGTTAACAGGGGCGGAAGGATCGGCACCAGGTTTTTTAGGATGGGGACAATGGTGGCAGTTTTTAGGGAAGGAGTGACAATGCCCTGAGACAGAGAGCTGTTCAAGAAGGTGATGGGGGGATGCACACAGATCGAGTTGATGTGCCTGAGGATGTGAGCAGGACAAGGATCTAACGGCGAGCCAGATTTAACCAAGCGGAGAAGGGACAGGAAAGCCTCTTCCGTCAGAAGGGGGAATGAGTCAAGGCGAGCCTCGATTGAAGGACAACATGGGTCGATGAAAGAGGGGGAGGTGGGGGGGATATTGGCTTTGATATTAGAGATTTTATCCATAAAATAGGTATTAAGGGAGTCGCACAGAGTCTGGGAGGGGGTGGGTTTGAGGATGGTTCTATCGGAGTAGGCGAGGTCATGGACGATAGAGAAAATTTCTTTAGGCTTGTTTTCGGCAGCTAGGATTTTAGAGGAGAAGTAGGTCGTTTTTGTGGTCAGAATAGATTTTTTATATTGAGACAAAAGTGTGGTGAACTGTGTTTTAAGGTTAGGGCAATAATCTCGCCTCCAGGCTCGCTCAGCATGACGGACTGTAAGTTTTAAGGCCTTCAATTCCTCGTTGAACCAGAGGTTGGCATCGTTCACTCATCTGGAAGACACTCGCCTGAGGGGGGCGACCGAAGCACAGCCTGACAGAAGCCAGGATTTGATAAGGTCTGCTTGCGCAGAGATTGGCTGGCCGAGTAAGCTTGGACAGGAAGAAGAGAGTGTGGAGGAGAGAGAGGACGCGTCCACCTTGCTCCAAGAGCGTGCCCAGATGTTTTTAGGAAGAAAAGGCTTGGTAGCAATGCTAAGGTGTAAAGAAAAGGAAATCAGACAGTGGTCAGACCAGGGGCATGGAGAGATGGACAAAGAGCTTACAGGACAGTTAAGGGACCAGATCTGGTCAAGGGTGTGGCCCTGAATGTGAGTGGGTGAATGGACATGGGATTCGAAATTAAGGGAACAAAGGGTGTCGGTGTATTCTTTGGAAGTGGAGCATTCTGCAGGATTGGAGGGCCAAAAGTTGAAATCGCCTAGTACCACGATGGAAGAATTATTAACCGCTAAGGTGGCCACAAGATCTTGGAAAACTGTAAGAAAGAGTTGAGAGGGTTGGGGAGGGCGATACATGAGCAGGCAGGTAAGTGGAATTGTAAAAGATGGGGAGCGAACAACTAAGAGATCTGACGAGCCAATGGAGGGAAAATTTAGAGGCTGTAAGAGGAATTCTCTGCGGGAGATCAGGGCGACACCGCCACCCAGTTTACCTGAGGGTCGGTCGGTGCGCAGCACGTAATAATCGTCGGGAAGAGTAGCTAGTAGGGAAGGGAGGGAACTGTCGCAATACCAAGTCTCTGTAAGAAATAAGAGATCTGGTTTATGCGTATCTAGTAAAATAAAAAGTTCTTGACAGTGCTTGACAGCTGACCGAGTGTTAAGATAGTAGATGGAGAGGGTAGTGAGCGCAGGGGAAACAGTGGGGTGGGGGGAGGGCCAAGAGGGGGTAGAGGAGAACAGGGCAAAAGCGGGAGAGACGGGGAAAAGCGCGAGGCAGTCAATCCCAATCGGTCAATGCGCTCAGTCACAGGGCCAGCTAAAGGCCACGGGCCTTGATGATTGTGGAGTTGAGCAGAGGAGTAGATTAAAGATTGGGCATGGTGTGGGGGCCCTAGGCCCGATCGGTCGCGGACGGGCGCAGACGGGCTTGCCTTAGGCGCGCCTTCGTCGCGCCATCGTCGCGCCCGTTGCGCTCGTCCGCTGCGCATCCGAGGGAGGCACATGATTTATAGAAGGTAATGCGGCGGCGGGGGGCGTGACCTCTGAAAAAGGGCGTGGCCTCGGCGCTCGCCGAAATGGCGTCAGGAGGAGGTTTCCGCACTCGGGCCGCGGCAGCGGAGTCAGCTGTGAGGGGACCTCGAGGCAAAAGGTAGGTTAAAAACCAGCAATTCAATAGTGAAGAATAATTTAAAAAAGAAACAAATCACACTCCCGGCTTCCGCCTCAGGAGGTTCGCACAATCTAGTTTGGCGCTTTCAATTAGCGTCTTTTTATGTGTGGCGGCGGGGGGCGTGGCCTCTGAAAAGGGGCGTGGCCTCGGCGCTCGCCGAAATGGCGTCAGGAGGAGGTTTCCGCACTCGGGCCGCGGCAGCGGAATCAGCTGTGAGGGGACCTCGAGGCAAAAGGTAGGCCAAAAACCAGCAATTCAATAGTGAAGAACAATCCCAAAAAGAAACAAATCACACTCCTGGCTTCCGCCTCAGGAGGTTCGCACAATCACTTTGTTTACCGGACTCTGGCTTCTCCTTTCAGTGTGCAGGGCAGAGACATCAGACGCTCCCCAGGGGGTGGAGCCAGCATTGTGGTGGAAAGGCACAGCCCTATTCAGAGTGCAGGTGTACTCCTCCCACCCATCTGGATGTAATCTTCCTATTCACCACCTGGCTGCCCAGCCTGTCTCCTGGAATTCCCCAGCCCTGTCACTCACAGAAACCAGACAGCAGATACACATTCTAGCAGAGGCGGGCTGAAATGGTTAGGCAAGCAAATACTAACTTTCTAAAAGTGGTATTTGCAAACACAGGATATTAAAATAAACTTTACTAAATGATGTATTTTATTATTCTGAGTTCAGGCATACTAAACTTGACTTTCTACCATGTTCTCTGAGTCTGTTAGGATTATATAATGTAATAATTCCAGCAGCCCATTCTGGCCTATGGAGAACAGGTAGCCTTACAACAGTGAAAAACGAAAATGGCTGTAATTCACTATTAGAACATGCCACACACATCAGGGCTTGTCCTACCTTATGCTTAAAATGCACCCTGCCCTTGGGCCTACCATAGGGGTGACTAATATGAAGTTAAGGAAAGGTTTAGGGACTGGCAAGTGGGTGCACTTGCCCAGTCAGCATGACAGTACCAGACTGCACGCAGGTTCTGCAATGGCAGACCTTAGACACATTTTACCAGGCCGCTTCTGTGGGTGGCACAGCCAGTGCTGCAAGCCCACCAGCAGCATTTGTATTTACAAGCCCTGGGCACTCCTGGTGCACTGTACTAGGGACTGACAGTAAACCAAATAAGCCAAACATGGAATCCAATCAAAATAGCAATTTACAATAGGGAGCACTTGCACTGTGGCACTGGATGGCAGTGGCACAGTGCTCTGAGCAGCTAACACCAGCAAAAACATGAGGCACAATGAAAAAAAAGTGGAAGGGAGACCCACGCCAAGGTGCCAGGTCTAACAACAGTCACTTGCCAGTGACCCGGGGCCAGGAAGATGGATGCCCACGGAAGTCGGGTGATTTCAGGTGATCAAGGGTATTTTGAATCTTCAGCCACGAGGTCCAGGAGGCATCGACGACAACCAGGAGCTGGATTTGGAGTGTCCCACAAAGTCTGCAGCTTACTGATGTGTCGGCAACCAGATTGGAGCCAACAAGCCTTGGCAACAGCAAGTCTTGTGGAAATTGAAGAAAGTCAGCGGTGCAGACCAGCAAGGTTTGAGGGACTCACCCAGCGAGGGTAAGTAAGGGCAGGCCTGGAGCAACCAGGGGAGCCCTTTGGTTTGATGAGAAAGTCTTCAGGGGACCCACAAGCCAGCCGGCAAGAGATCGCAAAGACACCTCGTGAGGATTCACTTCACAGGAGCCCATGGTCACTCGGGATGAGGTAGGCCTCTGATTTTCGAAGGAAATCCTGCTGGAGGCTTGGACCACACGTGGTCCAATGCACAAGTTCGTAGAATGTTGTGAAGGGGTTGCACTCGACAATAGTGCACGGTACCCGGGTATTGCTGTTACTCGTCACTCGTGGGGTCCACTTGCCTCAACTCTGCTGGGGACTCATAATGGTCATCGAGAATTTAGGAAATCTACTTCTGGGTCTGCAGGGACTTTTGGACTCTGGCAGGAGCAGGAAAGTTTGCGACCGTTGATTCAAGTTTTTGGTGCCTGCCAAGCAGGGGAGTCACTCCTTGACTCCAACGGAGATTCTTCAGTCATCCAAAGGTAGTGGAACGTCGAAGGGCCAGGATTCTTCTTGTAGAGCGTCATCCAGGGATATCTGATTTGCAATGGCAAGGTTTCCCTATCTTATGCTAAAGGAAGGGGAGGGACTAGCTCTGGGAGGGTCAGGGGAGTAGGTGGTTACACCCACTTCCCTTTGTCCAGTTGCACGCCAGAGCAGGGGCAGGTAGCCCCTGAACCAGTTTGAGCTGGCATATGCACAGAGGAGCCTACTGCTCCCCCAGTGCAGGACTTCAAAGCACTCTAAGAGTGCACATACCCAGCCCCAATACACTAAATCCTATCTGGAAAGTGGTGACACCTCCCTGTGACAGGATGCCTATTGTTGGGCCTCCGCCACTGTGAGTTTCAGTCAGCAGCAGGAGGGCAGCCCAGTGTCTGTGCTGGTGGCATTCATTTTGTGATGCCAGGGCTCTTTCAGATTTCTACCGTGTTTCCACAGTAAGTACATGTTGTCCCCTCTAGAAGGGTGCGATCATACTCCCACACCAGTTACTGGTGTGGGGGTATGATTCCAAGTTGTTTGACACCAAACACAACATGTTTTGAAGCAGTCATTCCAAAGTTAGCATTTACTGGTAGGTTATAATGCACTTAAGAGTATATGGTTTAACCGCATCCACAAACAGCCACAGAGAATAGACTCTGCCAGCTGCAGAGGGGCCCTGCTCATGCAGAGGCACCTCCTCACATTGTAAACCAAGCACCCTGCCCTCAGGATTGATAGGGCCTACCTTAGGGGTGACTGATAGGTTTAAATGTGTGTGTAAGGTGAGATATAGGAACCTATACCTCAGTGAGGAGTGCTAACACTACCTCACCCAGGCTGCAGTAGCAGGCCTGTGGTGTCAGATTTAGTCTGCTTCACAGGGGTGGCATAATACATGCTTCAGCCCCTGGTAGGCCTGTGAAGTACCTATGCCCTTGGTACCTAAGGTACCATATACTAGGGGCTCATAAGGTACCACAGTATCCAATCACTAGTGCATCTAATATGCACACCAGTCATTTAAGGGAGTAAGCAGATAGGCTGTGGTCCTGGATAGCAGTATCCCAGCCAGACTAGTCAAAAACCATTCAAACACCAGGAAAAAAGTGGGGGCAACCATGCAGTCAGATTCCACCTTCCTACATAACCCCCCCCCCCACTCCCCCCAACGAAAGGAGATAAGGCTAACCTTGTCCAGATAAGCCTTTATTTCCTGAGTGGCCATATAAGGAAGAGCCTGCACTAGCATGGTTGCTCCCTGTCTCATGGTCCGCTTGGGAAATCCTACCCCAAGGGGTTCTAGAGTTTCTCCAAAGTCTAGGGAAATTATCTGTATTGTGTTTTGGTACAGGAGCAGGCTGGTGGCGTGTCTGAGTCTGGAAGTTAGGCCCTATTTGGGGTGGTCTCAACTTCCTCAGGCCACTGGTCACCATGGAAGCCTTTCTGTCCATGACTGTGTCATATCTTGCCCTAAGGCTCAACCTCTAGCTGCCTACAGCTGGGGGTTGGGTCCCTCTGGTTGGAATAGTGGAGGGCATTGGAATGTTTGTGGCAACTATGTCCCAGGTCTCCCTGTGCCAAACAGAGTCCATCTGGGGGATACCTGTACCTAGGGGTAAGGGGGATCCCTCAGTTTGTAGAGGAATATTCACCTGGCTAGAACGACTCTGCTGGGTGTCCCTAATCTGCTGATGAGGGGGTTCCTCTGGACAGGGGCCCACTAAGGGTCCACTGACCTCCCTGACCTCTGCAGCCCTGGGCTGACTGAGGCAGGGTAGAGAGGGTAGGATACCTGCTCCAGACTGGGTACCACCTTGGAAGGATCCCCTGCCATCAGAGCTGTGGCCAGGACAGGCCTGACCACTTCAGGGGCAGTTACTTCACAAGGGGCAGGATCAGTTCCCTTAGAAAGCTGACCCTTACCTTTAGTCTGGTGGGGGGAGGACTGTTCCTCACCCCTATGCTCTCTGTTTGTGTGGAGTGATCCATTGTTTCAGGCTTCACTCCCCTTAATTTCTCCTGGGGTGGTGGTGAAGCCCTCAGGGACTCATCCACTCTCTCAGGGATGCCTAACATTCTTAAATGGGCATTGTGATCCACCTCAGCCCAGGCTGAGATTTCCAGATCATTCCCCAGTAGACAATCTATAGGCAAGGTTGGGGACACTGCCACTCTCTTTGGGCGAGTGACCCCTCCCCAGCTGAGATTTACCACTGCCATGGGATGGTCTGTCCTAATTCCATCAATATTGGTCACCTGGTATCTAAACTCAGGTAAATGCTGTTCTAGGGGCACTAGTCTCCTTCTCACCATGGTGACACTAGCCCCTGTGTCCCTGTAGGCCACAGCCTTCTGATCATTGATCATGGGCTCTTGCCTGTACCTGCCCAAAATATTGGGACTCATGGTAAAGTTGGCAAACCCCATGCCACCATCACAGACTAGAGATGCTTGTGTAGGGGACCTGGTTAGGCCAGAGTCCACCTGAGTTCCCCAAGAAAACCCAACTACATTTTTGGGTGCACTCCCACCACCTGGGGGATTACTACTGGTAGTAACAGCAGGTGTTGGAGCTGCAGTGGAAGGAACATTTTCTTTATTGCCATTCTTTGGACAGCTAGAGTCAGTTTTCCAGTGGCCAGGTTGCTTGCACACATGGCAATATGGTTTCTTATTGGAAGAGGAAGGATTTTGGGACCCACCCCCAGAAACTGATTTTTGGGGCCCTTCAGAGGACTTTTCTGTTTTATTATCCCCACCTTTCTCTGTGGGCTTAGTGGAATCTTTCTTCTGGTCACCACCTTGGTTCTTGGGCCTCACCCTGGTCCTGACCCATTTGTCTGCCTTCTTTCCTAATTCTTGGGGAGAGGTCAGATCAGAGTCCACCAGGTACTGGTGAAAGAGCTGGTTTTGACAATTGTGAAGGATCTGCTCTCTCATAATCAACTTATACAATCCTTTAAAGTCAGTTGCTCTACTGCCAATTATCCAACCCTCCAGAGCCTTGGTAGTGTGGAAATAAAATTGACAATTGTGCCCCATCATTTCCCTGTTTCTGCCTGGTAGCCATTTGCCTCAGACAAACACCCATTTTGTGTGTGACATGCTCTCAGCAACTCGTCTGAAAACTGTCCTTCACATCCCCATTGAATCTTGCACAACCCCCTGCTCCTTGTGGTCGAGCCAATTCCAAGAAGCCTGCCTGTGTGCCTTCCCCCAGTTGTGCCAGAGACTCAGCCACATCCTGTCCATTGTTGGTGACTCAGCCTGTCACACCAGCTGTCCTGTGACCACCCCCAACTGAAAGAGGAAGCACGAGGTTAGGCCCTGAAACCACACCAACTACTAGAGGAAGCACAAGGCTGTACACTGTGAACACACATTTCTGTGGTTCTGCCAATTCCCAGAACCAGCAAGATAGTTCCTGTTTTACACAAGATGGTTCCTGTTCTTGACTCTAAGCCAGAGATAAACCCCCGAATGAGTAAGGGCCTTCAACTGAAAGAGAACACATTTCCACACATCACATGCCCTCTCACGAGACACAAGACACGCCCCTACCTTGACACATCTGTTGGAAATTACTGCTTGTCACTTCCCTTTTTCTTGTCACTTCTCCTTTCTTCTTTTTCCTATTGACTGAAAACTGTATAAATATTCTGATGTGTGAATAAAACTGCAGACCACTCCTGTACCCGCTTGGTGCTGGAGCTCTCCCCTTAACTCGAGTTACTGGACCCTTTTTTACTCGAACACCACTAACTTCTCTCTTTGCTTTGACTGAAATTATGATTATTAAGTATAGAAATTCTGAGATGAGGTAATATTGAATTAATTTACCACATTAATTGGCGCCCGAACAGGGACATTACCTTTTCCCCACGCGCCGGCGATATTGGACCCGGTACTGTCCCCTCCTGACCTTTGACGGACTTCAAATTGCACAACACGGGGAATTCCCGCTAACTCGCTCGAGGCAAAGAGGGGGACCAACTGCGGCCCGGCATCCACACGAGGCGGTGAGGAAAATTGCGGAACGTCCTGAACCAGAGCCCAACCTGTGAAGAGACGAATCCGAAGTTCTGCGAGTCCCACCTTAGAAGCTACGCGCATTTTTAAGATCTTCAAGAGGCCTTCCAGTTATTTTTTTTCGGTGAGTACTGCTGAAAAGTATAAAGACGGACTCACCACTTTGTGGGTGCGGAAAAGATACAGGTTTTTGTTGGTTTCTCACTTATTTTGTGAGGACTGCTAAACTAGTATAAAAGACGGACTCACCACTTTCGTGGGTACGGTAAAGATATATGTTCTGTTTGTTTTTCTTTTTCTCTCAATTCTAAATCTTTGAAAAATCTTGCCATCATGCCTATTTTCTCGAAAATACGTAAGATAGTAACCAAAAGGAGTATTCTTGAGAAGGAAATTCCCCTTCCTCCTCGGGATACTCCAGGACACTTCATGTATGTAAAACATGGTGTCGGTGCAATTATTTATTGTGATTTATGGGTGGATTATACTAAAGACCTAGAACACAGATATAGATGGCCTGAAAATGGTACTTTTGACTTGGAATGTATTATAAAATTAGAGGAACAGTTGTGGAAGAAAAAGGGAGTCCGCCAGTCACAAAGTGACTCGGTGGAATTATGCAGAAAAGAAGCCCATAGGAGGCAACAGAAGGAATTGCATAAAGTTGAAAAGGGTAAGAGAATGTCAGAGCAGGCCAAGAAAGAACAGTTACAAGAAATAGGGAAAGAAGTAGTTAGTGAAAGGAATAAAAGGGAACAAACAGCCATTTCTACTGGTTTTTATCCTGTATTGACATCTGCACCTGAAAACCTTAACATTGCACCACCTAAGACACAACCTACCGCCCCATCACCAGAGGATACTTTCACCAATTTCCTCTTAGATACTCCACCTCCATATGAGGTTCCAGTAATTCAAAACCCTCTGCCTCCGCCACCCTTTTTACAACATAACACACTACCTCTCACTCCAGAAGGGGGTGCCGTAGGTCCAGACCCAGGTAAAACAATTCCCGACTGCCCCTATGACCCGACTCCGAGCAACACAGGGGAGGCGGGCCGAATAAGTAAAATACTTCATGACTCCTGGGAAGAAATAAGACATCTACCAGCAATTGACACGTTTCTTCAAGCGGCCTCTGAGTTTCTTCGTACTGGAAGAACTCACGAGCCATTAACGCTATGACTACAAGAAGATCACACCCTGTAAAAATGCACATGTATAGGTTCCTCCTTTGCTGTTTCATAAAACTCATACAAGCAGAGGAAAGAAATGTACCAGTTTCACTTTTTGACTTATTAGATTCCGCATCCGACCACACTAGTCTAGAACGTATAAATGATGCACTAGACAGGTTCACCCGTAATGTGACCCGTATTCTGCAAAACCTGCAAACAAATGAAGAGAATAAGAAACTTGAGGAGGAAATTACTGAACCTACTGAAAAAGTCCTACCTGTTCGTTCTTCCGCCCCTAATTCACGAACACCCCCGCCTACATTCCTCCAAGGTCACTCTGAACGGTCATCTCCAGATGAGTTATTTGAAAAAACATCCAATGCAGTAGACTACTGGTTAGACCAGGAACCTCCGCTTACACCGGAGGAGGAGGAAATAGCCAGAACTGCGACCCTATGGGTCTCTCAATATAAGATATATGACAATGATCTCATAGCCCAACTTTTTCTAGCATTACCACGCTCACATCAAAGATTAGCAAGACTCTACATGGTACAACATCTCATCACACTCAATGACACTCATTTTAAACATGATCCAAGACTCGAAGATTTTCTGTCTGACTGCGCTGATAACATGTTCCTCCACAATAGTTCAGTTTTTCTCAACACACTTATAGATTTTACACAGAAATACCAGAAAACGACTGAATATAAATCTTTCAATAATACTTGTGGACCAATTAATAGACTTCCTCAAACACGCCAGTTCCCCATGAGAGAGGTCCACCCCAGGGGGGGGCGTGGCTAGCAGCCGGCGAGGATGGTCGCAGCCTCGGGAGGCTCTTGACCCCCCGCCCGATTATCCGTGTTCAACATCCTCCAGCCACCTGGGAACCCCGTGAAAGTCCGGGGGATCCCAGGGGATACCTTGGGCACTGCTCCGGTCTGGTTTTTGCCCCGGTGATCGCGCCGGTTGGGGAGCAAATCGACGCCGAAGCGCAGGAGACCCGACAACTAAGATGGTGGCTGCCCCGGGGCTGCAGTGACGGGGCCCGCGACCTCCAGCCCGACCGGGCGAACTGCAGAGCTGCGGACGAGATGGAACTCCGGATCGGAGTGTTGGGGCTCCGCTGGTGTGCGGATTTCCAGGAGTCTATTGACGGCGGGACTGGACCGGCGCTCGGGCGGTCTGGGGCGCGGCTCCTCCCCTCCTCCCCCACCGCAGTACGGACTGGTGGCCTCTAGCTGCGGGGGAGAGATGGATTAAACAAAACCATTTAAAATAGGGTCCAAGGGATATATATTTTAAAGACCCACACCTGATTTTATCCCCAGCACCAACTGAATGTATAACACACGAAACACAGGGGGTCTAACAGCCAAATTTGAGAGGCTACACTGTCGATACTGAGTCAACAAGATCTCAAAATATCTCTATCGCACACACATAACGTATTGATAAAGATAAAGAAGGAAAAAAGGCTAACACTACATGCATAGAGGAGACCGGTACATCATCGATTATTCGTAAAATGGCTGATTAATCCACAACAGATTGTAAAGGGTTTCCATCAAATTAGACTCAATGATCAGTCCTATAATTTGGCCAAACCCATGTGCAAATGAGGCTGGTCCCCTGATCAGTGGGACACTCAGCTCCGCACCTTATTGTTGTATCAGGATTTGGTCCACCAAATACACAAACCGTCCATGATGACTGATCTTTTGATGGTAAAGTAAGAAGAAATAGTGCAACGAACAAAAAAGTGATTTAAAATAGGATGGAATGTCCTCCTTCTAAATACTTTATTCTACTGACTGGACACGCCTCCTAATTAAAAAATAGAACAGTGCAAAAGAAGACAGTGACAATTATCTGTCTACATAAGGGCCAACATGTTTCTGCCTAACGGGTATTTAATCCCTTGGCATTCGTCAGGGCCTCTGCTCGTATAATAGTTGCACTCCTAATAGTGAAATATAGAATTCACCACCATCACCAAAAACAAATTATAATAAAACTGGTTTGAAACGGTACAACCTGTAACAACCATGGACATTAACCCTCCGATTCACAATGATTACTGTGAATTCTGTGAAGGAAAACGTTATATCATTAGTACTGTATTCGATGCATCAGTCTCATGTGCATAGTGTGTCACCAAACCAAGCAATAATGTGTCAGAAAATTAATTTTTATGCTTACCCTTTGTGGTAGGGCAATAGACCTCACCTCACCTGGACACTGCTCAGGTACTAAGAGGCCCCGCACTACAAAGATATAGGGAAAACAAAAGAATGTGGCAAAGTACTATAAAGAATTTTTTTTGCTTTATACCCTGCCTATGATCATTCCTATAACCAAATGCCCTGTATCTAGAGGCAAAACATGTGAGGTAGATAAACACCCCAAACGCAGTGTACTAAGCCTCAAATTGACCCAGAAACTCGACTAAGACACCAAACTTTAAGGAAGATTAAAACTCCCTTGTATGCTCATTCAGGAATTTTACAACATACTGATCTACAAAACCTGTGATTTGCTAAAGTTTACAACATAGTATAGCTAAAAATATTCTAAAAATATTCTGTGGTAGCTGCTCACCTTTCCGTCGGTACCTCAAGCTCCCATCTGAGACTTGGGGGAGGCACCGATCTGTAGGAGATGTTATGTTATGTTATGTTATGTTAGTGCTATTTGTATTGCGCCCGGCTGCTCCAGCGAAGGAGCGTCCCGGCGCACCGACAAGGTGGCGAACACAACACAACTGGGGAACAGAAATAATTATTAAGAAATTGGGGAGTGAAGGATTTAACAAAGCTCAGAAAATAAATGAGTTTTAGCGGCCTTGCGGAAGGAGAGCAGGTCACCAAAGGTCCGGAGTTTCAAAGGGAGAGCGTTCCAGAGTGCGGCTGCCCGCACCTTAAAAGAGCGACCCCCCACCCGACTGAGTTTGAACCGAGGGGCTACCGCTAATTCTTGGTCTAGCGAGCGCAGAGTGCGGCCCGGGATGTAAGGGCGCAAGAGTTGGTGCAGTAAGGGAGGTGATAGGCCCTTCAGAATTTTGAAGGAAAGGCACAAAACTTTAAAGTGGATCCGCTGCCTAACGGGTAACCAATGCAAGGCTCGCAAAGATTGACCGGCCGAGCAAAACCTAGGAAGACCTATGATCGCTCTGGCCGCAGCGTTCTGCACTCTTTGAAGTCGGGTTAACTCAGCCTGGTTTAATCCTATAAAAAGGGAGCTGGCATAGTCCAACCGTGCCAAAACCGTTGCTTGCACCACCAATTGACGAGTTGCGGCATCGAAGTATTTAAGGGCAGGGCGCAGATTGCGCAGGATGCCGAAGCAGCAAGCCGCCGTCCTTTTGGTGTGGCCAACAAAGTTGAGGGAAGGGTCCAGCCAAACACCAAGATTTTTGATCTCCGCAACCGGAGTGGGGGTCGGCCCCAGCTCAGAGGGCCACCAGGTATCTCCCCATAGGTCCGTCCGCTTCCCAAAGATCATCACCTCCGTTTTTTTGGCGTTTAGTTGGAGACAGTTGGACGTCATCCAACCAGCCACCGCCCTGAGTCCATCTCTGAATCTTGGGGCATCCACCCCAGAGTCCCCGCTGATCGTGACCGCTAGCTGGGTGTCATCTGCGTACGACACCATGGTCATACCACAGAGCTTCACAACCTCAGCCAGCGGCCTCACGTAGATGTTAAACAACGTGGGGCTCAGTGAGGAACCCTGTGGGACCCCAAGAGACAGAGGATGGCATTTGGACTGGTAGGGCGGGGACGCCACACAGAAGGAACGATCCCTGAGAAACGAACGGAACCACTGGTGTGCAGTGCCGATAACCCCTATCTCCTCAAGACGTTGCAGGAGAATGTCATGGGAGACCGTGTCAAAGGCGGCGCTTAGGTCTAACAAAACAAGCGCCGCCGTTTGACCTGCATCCAGAACTACCCGAAGGTGCTCGACCATAGATAACAGTGCTGTCTCCGTACTGTGGCCAGCCCGAAAACCATTCTGGGTGTCGTCCAGAATGTTGGCACGCAACAGATGACCAGAGAGGGCGGTGTTGACATGCGCCTCCGCGAGTTTGGCTGGCCACGGGAGAAGTGAGATCGGGCGGTAGTTCTCCGATTTTGTAGGGTCGAGAGATGGTTTTTTCAAAATGGGCATTACTACCGCATGCTTCCATTTCAAAGGCACTTGGCCTGATGATAGCGACGTGTTGATTAAGTCGCAAACCGGGCGAGCAAAAACCTGGTCTCTGAACATAGGTGGCTTGAGCGGGTCGTCCGGTGACCCCGACTTAACTCGGAGAGCCAAGGCCGTGTAAGACTCCAAAGAGAGAGAGGGGAGAGAGTCTAGCACCACCTGATCCAACCGGATGGGAGGCCCCATACTGGTTTGTGCAGTGGAGGAGGGGAAGGCCCTATATATGGTCTGGACCTTCTCCAGAAAGAAAGCCGCCAGCGCTTCACAATGAGTATTGGAGCTGATGGAGTTACCGGCCGGCTTCCTTGCCACTAGGTCTTTAAGGGCCTTAAAGATGGTTTTAACAGGATTCCCACTATTGCGAAACTCCAGAGCGTAGTATTCAGCCCGGGTTCTACAAACCGCGCGGTGATAAAACTTGACCGCAGCCATATACAGGGTTTTTTTGCTGCTGTCATACCTCTTCCTCCAGTCTCTCTCTGCACGTCTGCAGACACTTTTCAGAGCCCTCAGATTGCCATCATACCAGGGACTGGGGGCGCGGGAGCCACACTTACTGAAAACCATCGGGATAAGGGAGTCGAGGGCCCTGGTTACCCATCCGCAGAAATGGTCATAACCAGACTCCACGTTCTCCACTGCACCCAGTGGGTCGTCAGTGAGAAGGCGGTGGAGATCTTCCGCCTTTAATTTGCTCCAGCGCCGTCTGGGCATGGCTCGCAGTGGCACCTTAAGTGGGGCTTCATCAAGACTACAGTGAATGGTCACGAGTGAGTGGTCTGACCAGGTCAGGGGGAGGGGGGGGGCCACTGTAACCCCTTCTAAGTTAGAAAAAAAGGGGTCCAGAGTGTGGCCACCACTATGAGTGGGGTCCGAGACCAGCTGGAACAATTGAAGGGCCTCAAGGTCCGCCACCATCCCTCCCACAGAAGAAAGACACAAAGTGTCAAAATGGAGATTCAAATCACCAATGATAGAGAAATTGGCAGACCCTACTGCTAGTGAACTAACCGCCTCAGGGAGAGCCTCTCGAAATGCCACTGAGCTACCAGGTGGACGGTAAATCAGCAATCCTGACAAGGTAAAATGCGGAGTAACCGCAACCTTGAACAGGGCGCTTTCGCAGCCCGTGATGTTCTGCACACTCCAGGCGCAAGAGTAGCACGATTTAACAGCAAGAGCGACGCCACCCCCTCTCGAAGAGCGGTTGAGCGTGTAGATGGAATACTCAAAGGGGAACGCCAGATTCAATGCTAGTATAAATAGTCTAGTGAGGGTTTGTTAGTGAAGTATCCCTCCACCTTTAGGATGTATACTAGATAGTGGCGATCTTATCATGTGTCCCTTCAATTGGTATATATTAATGGCAAGGACACTATTATCAGAAATTTATTGTGAAGTAAGCCTTATTGGTCTTTATTTTCAAAAGAAAACTAAGGGCACTACTTTACGCTCGAAATCTCGCGAGATCTCGCGAGAGGAAGTGCTCAGAACTACCATATGATGTCATATCGGCCATCTTTGTAGTTCCTAACACTATGATCTGGTAATCATTAAACAGTCATTATTCCTCACGTGCATATGATGTTAGAATGCCCCCAGTGTTGTGAGTCACTGCCTATTTTTCTCCATAATAAGCCTGCTTGAGCTTGTTTTCTTAGGAACAAGAGCGCACTACTTAGCGCTCGAAATCACGCGGGAAGATGCGCTCAGAACTACCCGATGACAAAATATCGGCCATCTTTGTAGTTCTGAAGGCTCCAACCTGTATATCATAGAATCACGATTGACCATGTGTTGTTTTTGAAAAAGTACCAGTCACAGCAGTGACAAGTGAGTGGCGGACCTAACGGGGAAAAGGCCCTGAGATCTGGACCGCAGGGAGGGCGAAGAAACGTGGTCGAGCGGACACTGGCTGGCGGGCCCCACTGGGAAGCGTATACAACATTGTTAGCTACAACAGCGGGAGGGGCGTACCGCCCGCCACTTGACCTTGGGAGCGCCTGGATCTCGCATAGCGCCTTAAAATGGGAAAACCAAGAGGGGGGAAAGGGGACGGAGGCCCCGCCTCAGAGGCGCCTGAAGAGGTGAGGCAGAACCCGGCGGACCTACAGCAGATGCAAGATCGCATCCTGGAGGCCATCGCGGCCACGAAGGACGCTCTGCACCAAGACATAGCGCAGGTAGCAACGGGGCTGGGGCTCCTCCGGGCTGACCATGGCAAGCTAACGGATAGGGTCAAGATCACAGAGAACACTCTGAAAGACCTCGTACCAGCGCAAAAATCTGTGGAGGGTCGGCTGACGGAGGCGCTAGACCGCATACAAGTATTGGAAAGGAGGGCTGAGGATGCTGAAAACCGTAGTAGGCGCAATAACGTACGCCTAGCAGGCCTTCCGGAGAAAAAAGAGGGATCCGATATGGTGGGCTTCTTGGACGGCTGGCTGAGAACTGCGGTAGCCCCGGAGGGCCTCTCGCCCTTCTTCACACTGGAGCGAGCGCACCGGGTGTCTGCCAGACCCCCTAGACCAGGCCAACCGCCTCGTCCCGTGGTCATCAAACTCCTCCACTACAAAGATAGGGTCTGGTTATTGCAGAGGGCCAGAGAAGCGGGCCCCTTCCAGGTTGATAATAGCAAGGTCACGCTATTCCCGGACTACACGTACGAGACCCAGAAGCTGCGCGCCTCCTTCCTATCCATCAAAAAGGAACTCCGCTCTGTGGGCTTACAGTTCTCGCTCCTTTTCCGAGCCAGACTCAGAGTGGTAGTGGATGAAAAAACGATGTTCTTCCTCACGGCAGCGGAGGCATGGGCCTGGTGGGACACCTACAGAGCAGGCACGGATGGGGCCAGAGCCAGGGGGGACGTGGACTAGCAACGGCAGCATCCGGTGAGGAAATCACAGAGGCTCCGTGGGCGCAGGCGGGGGACCAGGAGGCCGACTGAATCCCAGACGGAGGACGGCAGGAGAGCTGCGTTACAAGCGGCATTAGACCTATCGGGAGCGGCACTAGCCCGGTCGGGGCGGACCTCTGGCTCGGAGGACCAAGGTACGGACTCGGAAACAGGACACTCGGACTTTGGCAGCACGAAAGGCCCAGTGGTCACGCCGCAGACGTCGGAGGAAATAGTAGAGGGTTGAATGTTGAACAAGGGACTCCTGCTGTGCAGCGGCGGCCGGGGCTCGCCACTTCCGACACCTGAGCAGGACACAGTAAGACTGAACTTTTGTGAGTTACATGAGTATTGCAGGGCGGGGGGGATGGGTCGATGGCTGGGATCTTGTGACTAGTTAACACCCCCACAGGGCCCTTAAGGCCTCCGTAGTGCAGACTGCAGAATAGTAGGATTGTGAGAGCGCGGTTGCTCGAGCACTGTTTGGATGGGAGCAGCTCTTGTGAAGTTAGGTCCTGTTCTGGGGGGGAGGGGCCTGGAGTAGTTGGGGGGGTTCAAGGCGAAGTTAGGGGTGGGGTGGGGTGGGGGGGTTGTGTTAAGGGGGGGAGGGTACAGTGTCTCCATATGCGCCTGGGGATGGATCATTTGTACAATGTACCGATCACTGTGGGATAATGGCTAATGCAGGGTCGATAAAATGTGTGACTTGGAATGTGAGGGGGCTCCACACCATGGCAAGAAGGCACAAGGTGCATGCTTACCTGGTCCGTAGAGGAGTGCAGATCGCATTTCTGCAGGAGACTCACCTCACTAAGAAGGAGGGCATAGCCCTGCAGCGTAGATGGAGGGGCCACCTGTTTTACACCACGTACTCCGCCTTTGCTAGAGGGGTGTTGATTTGGAATACGGGCGGGCACTCCTTTTCAGGTGACCAGACACATAGTGGACCCGGAGGGACGGTACGTAGCGGTGGAGGGCAGGCTCAGGGGCAGGCATATAGCTCTGGGAAGCATTTATGCGCCTAACGTGGACCAGGCGACCTACCTTGCACGGCTCTCTGGTGTGTTGGCTGGCTACCTCGCAGGCCCAGTATTACTAGGGGGAGACTTTAATTCCATAGCAGATGTCACGCTCGATAGATCACATCCGCCGCTGCCCGCATCCCCGGTACACCGGCTAGCGAAAACCAGAACGGATTGGCAGGACAAGTGGGCCTTGACTGACGCTTGGCGCGCTCAGCACCCAGAGGAGCGGGATTACTCGTTCTACTCCAGCCTCAATGACCTACATGTCCGACTGGACACCTTTCTGTGCTCCCCATTAGTCCTTCCAGCAGCGGCTCAGACGGAATATCTGGCGCGTACTATTTCCGACCATAATCCCCTGCTACTAACGCTAGGCTGAATGAATGAAATCTCACGGATCCCGACGTGGCGACTGAGGCCGGACACATTAGACGACCCGCCATTCCGGGAGTCACTAAGTGAGAGGCTTGGGCACTACTTCGCAGAGAATGACGGCACCGCGGCCTCTAGGGCTGCGGAATGGGATGCCTTTAAGATTGTAGTGAGGGGCCACTGCATAGGGAAATATGCGGGGATACGGAGGACCCTGCTGGACGACTTAGACAGAGCCGAACGCTCGCTGAGAGAGGCCGAGGTAGCACGCCCCAACCGTCCCGAGCTTCAGGGCAGGGTATGCGAGGCGCGGGAGGCGGTAGCGGTGGAGGTGGAACGTCTTCGCAGCTTCGACTACAGAACGTATCTGACTAAATCGCATGCCGAGGGGGATAAGGCTGGGACACTGCTGGCCTGGCTAGCACACCCTGTTAGAAACAGTACTCCTATTTTAGCCTTACGCGGAGGGGAGGGCCACATAGTCACCACGCAAGCGGACATTTTGGACGGCTTTAGGTCCTACTACGTGCAGTTATACAACAGCGCGTTACTGGCACAGGGAGAGGAAATAGAGGCATTCCTAGATGAGCTGCAACTACCCCGGCTGGAACGGGAGCACGCAGACGCCCTAGGCGGCCAAATAGAATTAGCAGAGATTAAAGGAGCTGTGACACGGATGGCCCGCAATAAAACCCCAGGAATAGATGGCCTGCCCATAGAGTTTTATGGGTGATACCTGGAGCAACTGGCTCCCAGGCTCCAAATTGTCTATAATGAAGCCAGGGACAGGGGACGGCTCCCGCGTTCTATGCGTGAGGCCATAATGATCCCCTTAGAAAGCACTGACCCGGCGTCCTACCGACCTCTGTCCATGCTAACGACAGATTACAAGATTCTAAGCACAATACTGGCGACCAGGTTGTTGCACCACATGCAAGAACTGATCCACAAGGATCAATCTGGGTTTATACCCACCCGCAACACCACACACAACATTCGGCGGTTGATGAGGCTAGTGAATGACCCCCCGCCCGAGGCGCGGGCACCCCTAGTATTGTCGGTTGACATTGAAAAGGCTTTCGATAGCCTGGAATGGGAGTACCTGTACAAAGTGATGCGGAGATTCGGCCTGGGTGACAACTACATACACTGGACAAAAGTGCTGTACTCCTCGGCGAGTGCACGAGTGAAAGTGGGCGCGCTGGTATCACAGCAGTATGAGGTGTGTCGCGGCACCAGACAGGGTTGCGCATTGTCCCCCCTGCTGTTTGCATTGGCGGTGGAGCCTCTGGCGGCCATGGCTAGAATGGGCAACCACTACGGCGGCCTGGATTTCAGAGGGAACCGCCACTTTATCTCGCTGTATGCGGACGACATCCTTCTTTTTCTGGAGAACTCCGACAGCGCGGTAGAGGGCGCGGAAAGACTCCTGGAGCGCTTCGGCAGGGTATCTGGCCTCAGGGTTAATTGGAGTAAGACCTGCCTGTTCCCCCTACGGCGAGAGGAGGAGCAGCCCCCCACCCGCCAGTTGATTAGATGGGAGCCTAGGTGCCTGGACTACCTGGGGGTGCATGTGTACCATGACGCCGCAAGCTTGTTGGAGGGCAACATAGGCCGATGCATCCGTGCCTTACGAAGTAGTATGTCTTTTTGGGCCACCCTGCCATTGTCAGTAACGGGCCGCATATCTCTTTTGAAGATGATCGCCTTGCCCCGCTTGTTGTATTACTTCAGGACACTCACAGTTTGGGTACCTGGAACGATTTTTTAGCAACACAAGTCGCTGATCACATCTTTCCAGTGGGGCTCGGGCAGACGCAGAATAGCGCTATCGACGCTGACCCGTCCAAAAGACGAAGGGGGCCTGGCGGTCCTGAACTTCGAGCTCTATTACTTAGCAGCACAACTGCAGTCCTTCACGCAGGAGGTAGCGAGCGTATACCGCGGTCCGGAGCGGGAGAGGGACATTGGCACTCCTCATCATGTGTTGGCTTACATCACCCTCCAACAGAGATTGGCACTCGGGGATCTGACCCAGGAGGAGCGCACGTTCCGCCTGTGCTGGAACAGCTCGCAGAGGCGAGCAGGAGTCAGACACCCATATGCGCCCGAAATCCCCTTGGGCATGGTGACAGCGCTCCCTCATGGGGGTGACTGGTCGAGGCTGCAGCTGTGGGAGGAAGTGGGTCTGCAGATGGTGGGGGACCTGTATGATGACGGCGTGCTAACCTCGTTCCAGACTTTGCAGGATCGCTACGACCTCCCAAGGGGGGATTACCTACTGCACACGGCGGTAGTGAGAGCCATACAGGCACATTGGGGGGAGGGTTTAGTCGAGCCCGCTACGACGCAGGCGTGTCAATACGCAATGATGTCGGCTGGCACCTATAAGGCAGTGACGTGTCTTTATTCACGGATGCTAAATGAAACCCTTCAGCCCCTGGCTGCTTTAAAAAACAAGTGGGAGCTGGACCTGCAGGTGGAAATCCCGGACACCACGTGGACGCAATTAGTGCGTAGAGCCCGAAAAAGCACGAGAAATGCACGATTTCAATTGATTCATTTCTACGTGCTCCACAGAGCATACCTTACCCCAGACAAAATAAGGAAATACTTTGGGGCTGAGGAAGCGGCTTGCCCTAGATGTAACAGGATAGGAGCGGACCTGGTCCACATGTTGAGGGCTTGCCCACACTTGCAGGAGTACTGGAGGGAGATTGGCAGCACGTTGAATGAGGTAGCGGACAGGGATTTACTGTACGACGTGGCCGTTAGTATACTCCACTGGTTCCCGCACACGCCCAAGAATAAAATATCCAGCAAATTTATAGAGATGGGCCTAATACTGGCAAAGAGGGAGGTGACCAAGGGGTGGAAGTCGAAGGTGGGTCCAACACACCGGAGATGGCTGAATGAACTCCTAAAATGGGCGGCTAGCGAGAGCACACTCAGATACCAGCTAGCTCACCGTAAGCCGGATGAGCGGGCTCAGGCAGCGACAATGGAATGGGAGATGTTAGTGCAGGCCTTGCGAGACGGCCTAACCAGGGGGGAAGACGATGAGGACTCTGATGACGCAGCTGATGTAGTCGTGATGCCGGCTCCCCTGCCAATCACACACGCTTAGTGATTACTGGATCTTTCCTGCTAACCACCACACATACTAACTCTTCCTGGCTAGGCGCTATGGGGGGAGCACTGGGGGGGGGAGGGTTGAGGGAGGGAATGCAAGATCAAACTTCAGGGAAGTAGAATGGGCGACTCATGGGACTTTGGGGGAGAAGGGGGTTAACGTCAAAAGCGGGCAGCGGATCTCCCCACTAGACGACTGTACTTGTAAGGACTATACCGATGTAATATATGATTACGTGTGCCGCCCGGCCTCCGGGATGTGGGCAGTACGGCTGTGTATACTGCACGGATAAATGGCTACGGGGGGTGGGAAACCTGCACTAATGACATTTGTCCGGAGTGTTCTACGGTATATTTGGTCCTGCAATAAAAATGGTTTGACAAATCAAAGAGAGAGGTCCACCCCAGAGCTGACACGAATGGCGCGCTACAACGCGTTTTTATTTATGTACCCTTGACAAAACTTGAGTTACTAAGGATAAAAGAGATGGTTCCCTCCCACTCAAAGGATCCTGCTGGATTCTTTAAAGAATTAGGAGATGTATTAATGATGGGAACATATACTCTTTCTGATATCACAGCAATTCTGAAATTATTGTTGCCATCGGGTATATATGACAAACTAAGAGAGAAAGATTGGGAAGTAGCAGGTGAACACATTAGATGGACCGAACTTCAGAATGATGAAAATACTAGAGTAGCAGGTCAAGGTATAGGAGACAGACTAAAAGCACTTCCTGGCACTATTTTAAAGATGCTACCACAGTTACTGACAGTGAAAAAGGAGGACTGGGATACCATTTCCTCCTGCAAACAGAAACATGGTGAAGACATAGGAGATTATTACACCAGACTTGAAAAATGTTTTGCGGTAAATAGCGGCCTTACGCCGACAACGAAGCTTACCCGCATCTGTTTGTTTCCAAATTAGTAGACAACGCCTTGCCAGCTATTAAGGAAAGAGTACTAAAAGTAGAAAGTACCTGGCAAGCACATACACCACCACAGGTGTTACAAATGCTACAATACCACCAAAATCGCATTAGGGATGAAGAAGAAAATGATAAGAAACGCATGAAAGACACCAAGATGAAAGCGTTAGTAGCCCAAACTGCACCCCAGCGCCAACAGACACCAGGTAGCCAGACAAACGTGAAGAGCACTTGTAATTATTGCAAAAAGACGGGACTCTTCGTTAAAGACTGCCCTGTCTTAAAGCACAATTTGGCTACTGGTAAGACACAGCCTCGTCCATATCAGCTAAAACAGAATGCTTCCCAAGACAGTTCAACACCTTCAGTTCCACCGACAACACAAATGGCCCAAATGAACATTATAGACAGCGACTACACTGAATACTACCCAGATTTTTCATGATGTTGCCCAGGGAGAGAAGATGACAAACTGCCCCTAATCCCCATCCCAGTAGATCAGAAAGGCCCATTTATAGAGGTCCGACTTCTTGGGGAGGATAGAAAGTTTCTACTAGACACTGGGGCCAGTAAAACAACAATAAGCCATCAAGAGGTCCCAGAGGCTCCTCTCTCGGGTTCAAAAAGTATTTCTCTGGGTTTCTCCGGACAACCTGTGACAAACGCCACGTCAAAACCACTGCCCTTGCAGGTTGGTCCCCTCACGACAACTACAGATCTTATATTGACAAAATCATGTCCAGAAAATTTGCTTGGTATAAAAACATTGAAAGAATTAGGAGCTGTTATTGTTTGCTCACCTAAAGATGTCAGATTATTTCTACGAGATTTTAAGGGCCACTACCCAAGTAGAGAATTAGACTAGCGTTTGAAAGATTTGCCACACACCCTTTGGGCCACTGATTCCACCACAGTAGGATGTATGGAAATAACACCTCACAAGGTTACACTGAAAGAGGGAGCCCAACTACCACGTATAAGACAATACAAAATTTCACCCCAAGCTGAACAAGCATTAATGTTAATTATTCAGGACCTAATACAGTCAGGTGTGATTAAAGAAACAACTTCGAACATTTGCAATTCCCCTGTTTTACCAGTTCATAAAAAAGTGGAACCAGGAACACCACCTGAATACAGACTAGTGGTGGATTTGAGAGAGCTCAATAAATGTGTCATTCCACAACACCCTGTGGTCCCAGACATCTCCACTTTACTCACAGCCATAGATGCAGAAGCAACACATTTTTCTGTCATTGACTTAAAAACGCATTCTTCAGTATACCCATTCACCCAGACAGTCAATACCTTTTCGGTTTCTCCTTACAAGGATGAAGTTTCCAATTCACAAGAGCTCCTCAAGGTTTCACCGAAAGTCCAAGCGTATATAGCCAAGCGCTGAAAAGACAATTGGACACTATTCAAATGCCCACGGATACAGCCATACTACAATATGTTGATGATATCCTCATTACGGCCAGATCTGACGCAGCATGTGCTGAAGCATCACTACTAGTACTAGAATTCCTAGCTGCAAATGGCCATAAAGTTACCCCTGGTAAGCTCCAATTTTGTTTACAGCAAGTGGCATACTTAGGGCACTTGCTGTCAAAGGAGGGTAGGCAGTTTACACAGGAACGCATCCAGCTCATACAACAAATACCACAACCAACAACACAGAAACAAGTTCGAGCTTTTGTTGGTCTAACCTCATATTGTAGACAGTGGATCCCGCAATTTGCACTCATTTCTAAACCATTAGTGCAGCTGACAACACTCGAAGCTGGCGCTACTCCACAATTACCCTGGACAGATGAACACACGCAAGCTTTTCAGTCTCTTAAAAAGGCTATGTGTCAAGCCCCAGTGTTAGCAACACCTGATTACACCAAAGATTTTACCTTGTTTGTAACAGAAAACTCAGGTACAGCACTATCAGTCCTGACCCAACTTCAAGCAGACAGACATAGACCATGTGGTTATTTTTCAAGTACATTAGATCCAGTAGCACAAGCATTACCTGCATGTCTAAAATCAGTAGCAGCTACTGCACAAGCTATTAGACAAAGCGATGCTATTGTATTGGGACATCATCTGATAGTCCAGGTCCCACACGCTGTAGAACTTCTGCTAAACAGAACGCAAACACAGCATCTGACAATAGCCAGACTCACCGGATATGAGATGACGCTTTTTCAGCCACATATTGAGATTAGACGATGCAACATTTTAAACCCAGCAACACTGTTGCCACTGACCTCTCCTACTGAACAACTTCACGATTGTATTGACATAATTGATTTAGTGACCAAACCCAGACCAGATTTACAAGATACGCCCCTTTCTAAGGCAGAAATGACACTTTTGTTGATGGTTCTTGCATGAGACTCCCCACTGGAGAACTAGCAGCAGCCTATGCCGTCACAAATGGTACAAACACCTTGGAAGCACACAAGATAGAGATACTGTCGGCACAAGCAGCCGAACTCATAGCACTAACACGAGCATGTCACTTAGCAAAAGGAAAATCAGTTAACATTTACACTGATTCACAGTACGCTTTCGGGGTTGTACACAACTTCGGCACATTGTGGAAAGAGAGAGGATTCCTCACATCACACGGGTCTAAAATACAGCATGCTACACTCATCACTGCCCTCTTAGAGGCCAGTCAGTTACCAGCGAAAGTTGCAGTATTAAAGTGTAAAGCGCACACAAAAGGAACCGATGAAATATCAAAAGGAAATGATTCCGCAGACAGTGCAGCCAAATTAGCAGCAAACATAGAATTGAATATACTACACCGCCAATACGCAATACGAGACCCCTTTTCTGACATCCAGGATGTCCAAAGTCACACCACACCACAGGAACTGCTAGAATGGAAGGAAAAAGGAGGGGTCCTTACAGATTAGGGTTGGATGACACCTGAAAGAGCAGTATGGTTTCTGCCAGATGCTATGGTACAGGTTATAATAAACACCATACATGGACCTGCGCATCTGGGAGAAAAAAGCAATGTTAGACAGCATACAGAACATATGGCACAACAAACATTTGAGAGCTGCAGCCAAACAAAAAGTTAAAACGTGCATGATTTGTAATCAGTTCAACCCAGGTAAAGGCACAAAGGTGGAGCAGGGTGGATTCCAACCCCCTGACCATCCATTTGAAGTTCTCCAAATGGACTATATCCAGATGGAGAGATGTAGAGGTCACAAGTATGTGCTAGTTGTAGTATGTGCTCTGACCAGATGGACAGAAGCCTATCCCGTCCCAGATTACACTGCAACGACAACTGCTAAGCAACTAGTAAGAGAATATTTCCCGAGATATGGGTTGCCCCGCGTCATCTACTCAGACAACGGCCAGCCCTTCTCCTCTGAACTCATGAAGCAAGTGTCTCTTCTGTTAGGGTACACTTGGAATTTTCACTGCGTAAGACATCCTCAAGCAGCAGGTCTAGTAGAGAGACACAACCAGACTTTGAAGACAAAATTGGCCAAGATATGTACAGACAAAGGCGTGGACTGGATGGTAGCCTTACCGGTTGCCCTCTTCTACATGCGTATGGTAGCACATTCCAGAACTGGTCTATCTCCGTATGAGGTGGTCTTTGGCAGACCACCAAATATGTGGGGTACGCTAATGCCTAAAAGAATTACTGATGTAGACAGCAGAATATTGACTGATTACCTGGCTTCCTTGATGTCTGCACTCCAATCTTGTCGTTCACAGGTCGCTGCAGCCTTCCCTGACAAAACCGCCCCTGGAGAACACACCATCCGACCCGGCGACTGGGTGATGATAAGAAACTTCGACAGGACCAGTCCTCTTCAGCCCAGGTGGAAGACTCCGAAGCTCGCGCTCCTAACCACGCGGACGGCGGTGAAGGTCGAAGGCAGGAAGGGCTGGCTACACGTGAGCCACTGCCGGAAATATTTTGGACAAAGAGACACTGTTGCCGGCGACGCTGCCAACCCTAGTGACATTGTAACAGAACAATCTTTTGTGCCTTTGGAACTGACCCCACAACAAGAATATAAATCAAAGTGGAGGTCTGCCATCCGGACTCTGGCTAATTAAGTCCACTGGGCGCAGGTCCAGTGGTGAAGCGGTTGGAGCATGGGGATGGATTTAAACACCTTGACTATGTGGGAAAAAGATAGAATGAAACGCAGAAACAAGAACTTTAAGAAATTGCGTAGTGGTTCTATCATATGTTTAATGATATTGTTTTTCTTCATGACCATTATGACGTGTCTTGGTTGGATCCTCCACACTGTTTTTCCTCCAACACCACACACCTCTCATGCACCCAACAGCACTCAGGAACACACATATCATGACCTACCCCCTCATGAACAAGCCCATAGACTAGCCTTGCAAAACAATACCTTTATACAGATGTTACACTACACTCATCAGGCCAGCAATAGCACAAATTGCTGGATATGTGGCCGCCTCCCACCTCATCAGAAAAAGGGAGGGATGCCTCTTTTCCCCTTTCCATTTTCCTATAATGGGACTTGTGAAGCCTGGTTCGCCCTAATAACAGCTGACAATACCACCCCCACCTCCTGCCCTGACGGAAATAGTTCATGCAAGAATGGGTGGCCTTGGGGGAACTTAAACAAGGTACTTAATGCTGCCTGTTACCCAAATAAGGATGGAAGTCCTCAGGCGACAGGAACAGTCCTAGAAGGTGAAGAATACAAGCAAGGTGTAACGCCCTGAACGTCTCAGGATCGTTTAACAGACACGATAATGAGAACGCAACCACTTGTGAAGGTTTAGGTATTTTAATGAAGGCAAAAATAATACAAGGAATAAACAAAGGTTATAGTCACTGGAATCCTCCAGGCTAAGTACGTTACCAGCCCACAGCACGGATGGTCCTAACCGTCCTCTGCATATACGCGAATCCTGGCGTATGCCAACAGAGGGCAGAAATGAAATGGCCGACAATGCCAATCGGTAGGCTGTGAGGGGCACGAAGAGTGTTGGGGAGAATCGAGGAGTCAGGGAAACACCCAGCCGGGATCTCTACCTGAAGGGAGAAGCCGCTCAACCTCTTCCTCAGACTGCACCGGGACGCGGAGTCACCTCCTGGTGATGCGTCACCGATACCCCAATCATAAGCAAAGAAGACTGAACCGAGAGCAGCCGCTCGATCGATCCTGTGGACTTCCGAGTCTGTAACGCGGCAAACACCTCCTGGTGTGCGTTACAGCTGACAGTCCCTGTATCTCTGGTCGGGCTGGGAGTTACGACTCCAACCAGCAAAAGCGCCACTGCGCTTTGACTCAGCCGAGTCAAAAAGCGAAGCTCAATGGTTATCCGGTAGAGCTTCCGGGTCCTTCACAGGTGACGATGGGGCAAGACACGGCCCAGGGAGTAACGACTCGACCTACCTCCGTTCTTGCCTTACTGGAGCACCACTCCGGAACACTGCTCTTCACTAAGCAGGTACGTCGGTGTAAACACAATATCCGACAGCGTTGTACCTCCCGGTTCCTCCCTTTATAGGGCGTGTTTTCCTTGAGTTATGTAACAGCTCTCCTGTTTACATAAGGGCGTGTTTTCCTTGAGTTATGTAACAGCTCTCCTGTTTACATAAGGGCGTGTTTTCCTTGAGTTATGTAACAGCTCTCCTGTTTATATAACCTCTCAACCGCTAAGCATCCTGGGAGATGTAGTCCGTTTTCGCTGGTTACCGTTTTCCTCCCCTCGCATGACAGGAATTCTTGACACAAGGGAACATGACCATGTCCTACAAGATGTTAAATACCAAACCTAAAAAGAATGCTGGTCCCCCTTCCATCTCGGTCTCACCAGTAAAAGGACACCTGTGCATCCAGAAAAATGGCTCTGTTCCATTAGGACACAGTGACTGTCATACCACTATAAGTTTTGAAGATAGAGGAAAGTCCTCATTTCAAGCATCTCGCCATACTTATTTCGTCTGTGGCCAAACGGCCTATGTGCAGCTGCCCTTGAACTGGGGGGGAACTTGTTATATAGCATTCCTGTTACCCCCTGTCTTTGTGGCCCCATCCACTTACCACCGAGACCTCCTAGTGCCCCATGTCAGACATAAAAGAACGATCGATACCTCCTTGGTTGACCAAACAGAAACCTCATGGGAACAGTATACAGATTTTAACAAAGGGTTCTTCTTCTTTGTTGGCCCTGTACAGAACAGCAAGCTTATACGCAGGTTGACAAGGACCTTAGAGGCTATTGTAAACCAGACGGCGTCTGCCCTGGGGAGCTTAACCCAGGAGCAGTCCGCCATACGATTGGTTACTCTCCAAAATCGCCTTGTCCTTGACATCATCCTGGCTGACAGAGGCGGAGCCTGTAAAATTATAGGCTCTAGCTGCTGTATATTTATTCCTGATAATTCCCCATCTGTATACACGGCCATATCAAAATTACACAAGATAGCCGTAAGTTTACATCAAGAACCTGGCACCTGGACGTGGTCTGATTGGTTCTGGAAGATAATATCGTCCTGGGGATGGCAACTGCTGTCAGCAGCAGGTATAATATTCCTGATAATAACTGGATGCTGCCTTTGCATCCAATGTGGTCCTGCCCTGTGCGGTCTATGCGCTGCAAACTGCATTCCTAAACCACTTGTCCAGCAGAGAGAAAGGGAAAGAATTATGCTACAAGAATGTATAGATGATCTCATGCAAATTGAGATATAATATAGGTACACTCTGGGGCAAGGAGGGAATGTGGAAATAAAATTGACAATTGTGCCCCATCATTTCCCTGTTTCTGCCTGGTAGCCGTTTGCCTCAGACAAACACCCATTTTGTGTGTGACACGCTCTCAGCAACTTGTCTGAAAACTGTCCTTCACATCCCCATTGAATCTTGCACAACCCCCTGCTCCTTGTGGTCGAGCCAATTCCAAGAAGCCTGCCTGTGTCCTTCCCCCAGTTGTGCCAGAGATTCAGCCACATCCTGTCCATTGTTGGTGCCTCAGCCTGTCACACCAGCTGCCCTGTGACCACCCCCAACTGAAAGAGGAAGCACGAGGTTAGGCCCTGAAACCACACCAACTAATAGAGGAAGCACAAGGCTGTACACTGTGAACACACATTTCTGTGGTTCTGCCAATTCCCAGAACCAGCAAGATAGTTCCTGTTTTACACAAGACTGTTCCTGTTCTTGACTCTAAGCCAGAGATAAACCCCCGAATGAGTAAGGGCCTTCAACTGATAGAGAACACATTTCCACACATCACATGCCCTCTCACGAGACACAAGACACGCCCCTACCTTGACACATCTGTTGGAAATTACTGCTTGTCACTTCCCTTTTTCTTGTCACTTCTCCTTTGTTCTTTTTCCTATTGACTGAAAACTGTACAAATATTCTGATGTGTGAATAAAACTGCAGACCACTCCTGTACCCGCTTGGTGCTGGAGCTCTCCCCTTAACTCGAGTTACTGCACCCTTTTTTACTCGAACACCACGGACTCCTCTCTTTGCTTTGACTGAAATTATGATTATTAAGTATAGAAATTCTGAGATGAGGTAATATTGAATTAATTTACCACAGTAGCACAATCTACAAAGTCCACCCAGTCCTGTGCCTGTGCCTTCTGGGTATCTCTGAACTTCAACCTGTGCTGTTCAGTGGTTAAGCCAAACCCATCTATTAATGCACTCTTCAGGACTTCATAATCATCAGCATCCTCTTCTCTAACAGTGAGGCGCTTGTCTCTACCTTTATCTGAAAAGGAGAGCCACAAGATTGCTGACCACTGTTTCTGGGGGACTTGTTGTACTCTACAGGCCCTCTCCATAGCAGTTATCCATTTGTGGATACCATCCCCACTCTGGTAGGGAGGAACAACCTTGGACAGGATCCTATGGTCTGGAATGTAATCTCTGACTCTAGGGACACTGTTGCTGCCACCAGGGGGTTCTAACCCCTCTTTTCTAGAAGCTCTCTGGAGCTCAAAGGCTTCTTTATCTAATGCCAACCGCTTGGCCTTAAGGGCAATCCTTGCTTCCTCATACTGCAGCAGTTTGTACATTCTTTCAGTGGAGGTCTCTCTTCAATTAAGGTATGAGCTCCTCTGATGGACAGATTCTCTGCCAGATTGATATGAGTGGTCAGAGTCCCTAGAAAGGGACCCAGGCCTCTCCTCCACTCTGTCAGTTCTCTTAGGGAGAATTCCTCCGCCCTCTTCAGACCCAGGTGGGTCTGGCCCTTCAACCACAGAGTCCTGGTCATCTTGATTTTCATCATCTGACCCAGCCACTGTAATTGACCCACTCCCTGATTCAGATCTGTTAGCTACTAGAGCCAACCTCAGATCATCTGCTGTCAACAGATCTATCAGGCCTAGTGTGGAGGGACTCTGTCCTCGCTTCAGGTGTCTTGCAACACACATGGCCTTCAAGTCAAAGAAGGTCATGTCCTTATACTGAGGCTGGGTGGACCCACTGGCTCCATCCATTGAGGACATTCTAGTGTTGTGCAGTGTTGTACTACCTACACTAGTTTGTCGCCTACTGATCCTAGCTTGAGCTGTAGCAAGGGTGTCCTATCCTTTCACAAACAGCTCTAAGTTCAGTAGAACTTATTGATACTAAGCTTGACTTTATATGTACCTTGAGTACCTTTAGTGGTTTTCAGTTAGTAATTCAAATAGAGATTTTCTGGTAAAACAATGGCAAGCTGGAATCCCACACGCTGCCCACCAATGTGAGAAGTTGGCCTGGCATATGCTGCTCACTAGTTATAGTGGCCACCTTGCACCAATCCAATTCGACTCTTATGGTAGATAGGTTTAAGACAACCTTTTAAAGAACGCAATCTAGTGGTAGCTGTGGAGAGCAGCCTACAGGCTAAGTCTCAGAGGAATGTAAAGCAGCTTGTTTTACCTTATCATCTCTTGAATTACCAAATGAAAGGACACCACACAGGTATATATATCAAATATATCTGTATTTATTACTAGACACACTCTGCTAATCTCTTTATGAGATTAGAAGTCAGGAACATATGCAAATATCAACGTTTCACAATAAGTTAAGCACAAATATGGCTGGGGCCCTAGGGGCGTACCAGACCATATACTACAAAAGAGGTTTAGGAAAGTCGGCTTGCAAGGGGACAAGGCCTAGGGCCTGTAGAATCGCTGGGGCTTCACTAATCCACCCAAGGCAGGTAAGTAAAGGACCCACGGGAGATGCATGCAGTGTGAGAACACAGCCGCGGGTTCCCTATTGATTTCAATGGAGCAAGTCGCGGTTGGATTTTTAAAGTTTAAGGGTACTTCTAGAGAGTCTACAAGCAAGCCACTTACAAGGTAAGTAGTTCGAGGGCCATCACCAACAGGAGCACCGGAGTGCAAGAGTTACCTCACCCAGGGAAGCCGGGTACATAGGTGTCTTTTGGTGTCGGGTCACGTCGTCGTTTTCTTTGGAAGCCAAAGACGTTTTGATGCTTGTGAAGACTGGAGAAGTGTCCGGTGGAATCCAAGGCTGGATTCAAGATGAAGAAGACCTGAAAGCAGAAGGGACAGTGTTCACAGTCACTTGCCAGTGACCTGGGGCCAGGAAGATGGATGCCCACGGAAGTCGGGTGATTTCAGGTGATCAAGGGTGTTTTGACTCTTCAGCCACGAGGTCCAGGAAGCGTCGACGATGACCAGGAGCTGGATTCGGAGTGTCCCACGAAGTCTGCAGCTTACTGAGGTGTCAGCAACCGGATTGGAGCCAACAAACCTTGGCAACAGCAAGTCTCGCGGAAATTGAAGAAAGTCAGCGGTGCAGACCAGCAAGGTCTGAGGGACTCACCCAGTGAGGGTAAGTCAGGGCAGGCCTGGAGCAACCAGGGGAGCCCTTTGGTTTGATGAGAAAGTCTTCAGAGGACCCACAAGCCAGCTGGAAAGGGATCGCGAAGACACCTCGTGAGGATTTGCTTCACAGGAGCCCACGGTCACTCGAGGTAGGCCTCTGATTTTCGAGGAAAATCCCGCTGGAGGCTTGGACCACACGTGGTCCAATGCACAAGTACGTAGAACGTCGTGAAGGGGTTGCACTTGACAATAGTGCACGGTACCGGGGTATTGCTGTTCCTTGTCACTCGTGGGGTCCACTCGCCTCAGCTCTGCTGGGGACTCACAAGGGCCGTTGAGAAGTCAGAAAATCCACTTCCGGGGCTACAGGGACTTCGGACTCCCGCGGGAGCGGGAAAGTTTGCGACCGTTGATTCAAGTTTTTGGTGCCTGCCAAGCAGGGGAGTCACTCCTTGACTCCAAGGGAGATTCTTCAGTCTTCCAAAGGTAGTGGAACGTCGAAGGGCCAGGATTCTTCTTGTAGAGCATCATCCATGAATATCTGATTTGCAATGGCAATGTCTCCATATCTTATACTAAAGGAAAGGGAGGGACTAGCTCTATGACCACTCCTCTGGGAGGGTCAGGGGAGTGGGTGGTTACACCCACTTCCCTTTGTCCAGTTTCACGCCAGAGCAGGGGCAGGTAGCTCCCCCAGTGCAGGACTTCAAAGCAATCTAAGAGTGCACCCACCCAGCCCTAACACACTAAATCCTGTCTGGAAGGTGGTGACACCTCCCTGTGACAGGATGCCTATTGTTGGGCCTCCTCCACTACGAGTTTCAGTCAGCAGCAGGAGGGCAGCCCAGTGTCTGTGCTGGTGGCATCCATTTTGTGATGCCAGGGCTCTTTCAGATTTCTACCGTGTTTCCACAGTAGGTACATGTCGTCCCCTCTAGAAGGGTGGGATCATACTCCCACACCAGTTAATGGTGTGGGGGTATGATTCCAAGTTGTTTGACACCAAACACGACATTTTTTGATGCAGTCATTCCAAAGTTAGCATTTACTGGTAGGTTATAATGCACTTAAGAGTATATGGTTTAACCGCATCCACAAACAGCCACAGAGAATAGACTCTGCCAGCTGCAGAGGGGCCCTGCTCATGCAGAGGCACCTCCTCACATTGTAAACCAAGCACCCTGCCCTCAGGATTGATAGGGCCTGCCTTAGGGGTGACTGATAGGTTTATATGTGTGTGTAAGGTGAGATATAGGAACCTATACCTCAGTGAGGAGTGCTAACACTACCTCACCCAGTCTGCAGTAGCAGGCCTGAGGTGTCAGATTTAGTCTGCTTCCCAGGGGTGGCATAATACATGCTTCAGCCCCGGGTAGGCCTGTGAAGTACCTATGCCCTTGGTACCTAAGGTACCATATACTAGGGGCTCATAAGGTACCACAGTATCCAATCACTAGTGCATCTAATATGCACACCAGTCATTTAAGGGAGTAAGCAGATAGGCTGGGGTCCTGGATAGCAGGATCCCAGCCAGACTAGTCAAAAACCATTCAAACACCAGGAAAAAAGTGAGGGCAACCATGCAGTCAGATTCCACCTTTCTACATCGACCTGCAAAACGAAATGGTCGTACATCTGGCCCCATGAGTTCTTTGATGACAGACCATTTAACTAGAAGATTGCTGCACAGGCCTTGGAGTTAGTTTCCACTTAGCAAATAGCAAAGGAAAGTTCAAGTGTCTTTTACAGCAAAATATGTACAATCATCTTCGTGAGACCTCCTTAGCCATACTCCATGTTCTTCTAAGGAACAACCTTACGCCACTTCACCAACTCTGGCCATGGTACTCTTCTTTGTAGTTTGGGCAAATCTATAAACTTCTATCTTTAATAAATGCACAGTTCAAACTCACTAATGATCACTTACAGGATAAATTACCTTAGTCTGTTTAGTGGCAATGTAATTCCAAAATTCAGTTCAGTCACAAAGTTCAGTTCAAGGAGGCTCAATTGGATGCGATTTGTTCTAGCAAAAGGCTAAAAATGCTCTCTCCCAATCATTGACTACTAGGTAAGTTCATTCAGGTAAGGAGAACCTCCAACAGGGTACTCTAGCTCTCTTTGATCTCCTTACTGTTGGCCCTTCTTCGTCACTATCACTCAGGCCAGATCCTTCAGCATCTTCCAGGATAGTGTGTGGTACATGTACTTCAGACAGACAGACGGCGTCTTCCTCTCTACTGTCTTCTTGGCCACCAGTCTCTAGGTACAACTTGCATTACTACTGCATTAGGCCCTTCACCAGGGTCTGAATCTGAGGCAGTCAACACTCCTGGATGAGACCCTCCTGTACCAACCTCAACTGTTGACTATCTCAGACCCCTCATAGGCAGAACAAGTGCTGTCCCAGCTGCTTTCTGATCCTCAACAGCTGGTCTAACCTACTCCCTCTGTCTCACTGTAACCATCGAGACATCAGGAACAGGTGCGGTTATATTATCAAGGGGACACAGGGCTCTGTGATTATGGGCAGCATGTACAAAGGGAGACCTCCGCACTTCAATGCAGCTGTGGTAACCTGGTATGACATGGTATGGCCCACGCCACCGAGGCATCAAAGCACGTCTTGTGCAAGTGCTTCTTCGCCATAACCGAGTCGCTGGGACTGAGGACATTGCACTGCTCCTATTGAGGAGGGGCTGTAGCCTCTCCAACCTGGTGAGACAGAACGCACCACATCAGCCAGTCCAGTATTCAAGAATCATATCACCTGTAATGTTCACAAGCGCATTTGCAGGCTCAGCTAGCAGCCTCGTGGCTTTGCCCATGATGATTTTATGGGGCGACAACCCTGTCCTACTATCTGGAGTACTGTGTAGACTTATCAACACAAGAAATAAAGCATCAGGCTACTTCAGAGATGTTGTAGCACACACTTTAGCCAATATGGATTACAAAGTGCAATTGACTTGCACCACAATTCCAGAAGCCTCTGGTCTGTAACTGCTATGTAGAGTCTGCTCAACTTGTAATGCTACTCGTAACATCTTCAGGACCTCATTGTTAAATGAGTTCCTCAGTCTGACTCCAAAGAAGTCGGGAAACTGAAATGCGGTATTAACTCTTTTACTAACAATTTGGCTACTGTAAGACTATCATTTCTTCTAATCGGATAAGCTTCAATCAACCGTGAAAAGATGCACACAATCACTGGGACATAGCTCAATCCATTGCAAATGGGCATCTCAATGAAGTCCAGTTCCGTTCTGTTGAACGGACAACCTGATCTCCCTATGTGACTCAGTATTACTACTGTTCTTCTGCCTACGTTCTGTAGTTGGCACACAACACATCTGTGACAAAAACTTTCAGCCATCAATCTGAATCTGGGGTTAAACCATGTTTCCCTACATGTGCAGGGCCATGATAATGCCTCGCCACTGGAGGTAACAAGTTATCTGGCAAAACAGCTCTTACATTTTCCGGAAACCCAAATGTCATCCTCAGCTCTGTTGACACAACCTGCCCTGATCGAACCTTACCGTTCCACTTCTGCCACTGCTTCCTGTAACCTCTTAACTTCCTCCCAAGTATCAAGTGCAGCTAACAACAGATTGTAATTTTGTGGCATCAGAATTTTCATTGACGTACTCCCCATTAGATGTGCATGTATTCAATGTGCAGGACCTTGAAGCCTCATCGGCATATTTATTACCCAATGTCACATAATCAGTGCCTTGTCGATGGATGGCACATTTCACCACAGCAATTTGGGCAGGTAATTGCAAAGCCTGGAACAAATTTCTCATACTCTCACCATTTCTGATGGGGGAACCTGAGGCGGTCATAAATCCATGTAGTGACCATATCTGTTTGAATTCATGAATGACACCAAAGCCATACTGACTATCTGTGATAGTATACACTTCTTCAGAGTTTTTAACAAGGTCTGTTATGTGTTATTCTCTCTACCCTCTTCCCTACCCTAAAATTGCTCCAACGACTATAGGTTCTAATTTAACAGATACTCTTGGGATTAACAGATCTCACTCACTGGGAGACCCCCTGAATATTAGGGTCTTCTTCACCGTTTAGGTCCTGAAGAAAGCCCACTTGACCCTTCGGGGCACTTGAAGGGCTGAAACATGTCGACATTTTTTATGGACACCTTTTTTTGCAGTGCACATGGCCATAATTAGCCTCTGAGTGCACACCGAAGACCTTTTATAACTTTCCCGCATCCAGTGTAATTAAAGATTTTTTACTGGTTCAACGGGATTTTTAACTTTTGGATATTTTTTTCACCACTTGTCACTTCACCAGAACTCACTTTTTTATTCTACGATCACTACTAGAACGACCAGTGGAACGACCTCCAGGTGGAGGAAGCATTGCACTAACCCGATGATGATGCTGTCACGTTGTCAATAACGAAGCGGAGAACGAAAATATACCGCTCAAATCGATCTTGACAATACGTGATTGAGGGTTTCTTAATAGTACCTTGTACTACCGTTGCATTCCCTGGTTCTTTTGGGACTAGTGATCCACTCCCCCATTGATTTTTTGATATCTGTGAAAATTGTCACCATTAGCCTGTCTGAAAACAGCATGGTCTAGTAAGAGCAATGAATCTGGTCACTTGTGCTGTAAAGACTCCTTGAAGCCAGGAGGCTGTGACCACACCCAAGACAGTACAGACCGCATAAGCAGCTCTCAGGTTTCCATCATGGTCTCGTAAGCAAGAACCATCAACAAACAGCACATAATCTGATTAGTGTAGTGGCACAAATCAGGTCTCAGCTTGGAGCATAGTTCAGTAACACATTGTAGGAGAGTAGGGTCTGCTATCCTATGGTCACCCCAAATTTTTGCTTTTTGCTTCACTGGTTTTTGACATATTGAGGCTGTGGGCCTGCCAATCAGACCCCCAGCCTGCTGTTCTCTCTACTAAATTAAAACTATGCACCCTAGGTGCATAACCAATTGGAAGTGGATCACCCTGTCAGCCCCTGTACCAGTGTACACTAGGTACCCAGGGCATTGGTGTACCCAAGGCCTGCCAGGGGCTGCAGCATGTATTATGCCACCCCAGGCTTGGCCTAACAATCTGACACAACTGGCTGATCACTCAGCTGGGGTAAGTTGGTGTAATCACCTCTTACTTAGGTGTAGTATACCTATACCTAACCTTAAATGGGACACCTGGTAACCTCTAAGTCACTCCTATGGCAGGCCTTAACAATCCTGAAGGCAGAGTGCTTGGTTCCATGTGAGATGGTGCTCTGGCATGAGCTGAGCCTGTCTGCAGTGGTCGGAACAACTTCCTTCTACTGTTTCCAGATATCGTCATACCATATACTCTTAAGTGCATTATGAACCTCGCGGTTAAATGCTATCTTTGGTTTGGCTTTATCAAAACATGTCGAGTAAGGTGTCATACGAATTGGAATACTAACCCCTCGCCAATTCTGGCGACGGGGTTAGCATTCCACCCTTCTAGAGGGACACGACATGTACAGTACCTGAAACCCGGGTAAAATCAGACATAGCCTCAGCTCCACAAAATGGATGCTGCCACCACAGACACAAGTCTGCCCTCCTGCTGCTGGGAGTCCTTCCAGCTTGGGAGGTGTGGACAAAGGGTTTCCTGCCAGGGGAGGTGCGTGCACCACCCCAGACAGGATTTTGTGTATTGGTCAGGTAGGGCTTGAAAGAAACCAGACATGCCTGTGGCTCACAAGGAGCCTCGGTGCATATGCCAGTTCAAACCGGTCCTGGGGCACACCAGTCCCGGGCCTGGGGCGAGCTGGACAAAGGATTGGGGGTGTAACCACCCCCCTTCCTGGTCCCACCCATAGGGAGGGACCTAGCAGGTAGTCCGGCCCCTAGAATCCGCTTAAAGGTAGGAGCTGTGTCCTAAGACTTCAGACATCCTGGAATCAACTTGAAACTAAGAAGAAGACGGGAACTTCGACATTCTGCTGCACAGAAGACTGAAGAAAATCTCCCCTGTGGTCAGGGAGTGACCACCTTGCTAACGCAAGCACCATCCAGCGAATCACCGTCTGCTTTGCCGCCGCCTCCCGCCGGAGCCCGAGCCCAGAGACTGACAAGACCTGGACCTCCAGACCTCTCACCGCCCGATCCACAGTCCCTGAAAAGAGGAGACCCGTGGAGGCACCGAGACACGTGGAGCCAGCCATCTTGGAACGACTACGACAAGCTGACCAGTGCAACAACCGAGGCTCCCTCCAAGTTGTGCTTTGGGTCCTGAGAAGCCCAACCCTCGAGCAGCATCTGCACCAAAGGTGAGCCCTCCAGCATCTCCACGATCTGCGTGGGGCCCTTCTGCATTTTGCCACTCGACGCGCCTAACCGGTTGCTGGCCCGCTGGCTAGTGGCCATCTTGGCGACGAAATCTACGACAAACACCGCTGGTCTGGTTGCTCCAGACTGGCCCTTGCTCCCCTCCAAAGGAGCAATCCCTCTGACCTTGCTGGTCAGAACCAACAGCTGATTTCCGAATCCTCCTGCAATTGCTTTTGCCAAGGCTTGTTTGCTTCGATCAAGTCGCCGACACCGCCGACAGCGAGAGCCTGCGTGGGACAGCTCGTGAGCCGACTCCTGGACGTCGTCGACCTTCAGGGACCACGTGGCTGCGGAGACAAGCTACCCCTCATCACCTGTTTGCACCCGACATCGCCTGGTACCCACCTGGTGCCACGCTGGTCACTGGCTAGTGACTGTGAACACTGTCCCCTCTGCTTACAGGTCTTCAACATCTCCGATCCACTCTTGGACCCACTGCATCTCTTCCCGACCGACCGCCTGCAGCATCTTTGTCCCAGGCTCAACGGAACAGATAGAAGAAACCCGACGCACTTTGAGGCCTATGCACCCGCTTCCTGTGGGTGAGGTAAAGCTGGCACTCCGGTGCCCATGTGTAGTAATACATCTCTAGTGCCTGTGTTCCAAATCTTAAGTTCCTAGGTCATCCGGAAGATTCCTTTTGCAGTAACTTTGTACTTTTTACGCACCCATTGAAACCTATGGGAGCCCGCGTGTGACTATTTGCTCTGCACACGCCACCCGTGGACCTCCTGGTCACTAACTGACGTTAGCTCCTTGTAGGCCCAGCGATTCTAGAGGCCCTAGGCCTTTTCCCTTTTCTGTTCGTGGTACTTATACCACTATTTTAGTATATGGTTCGAGTGGCCACCAGGGCCTATCCATATAAAGTGCAACTTCTGTGTATTCTGTGATAATCTTGTTTGACGATTTGTGCTCCTGTGCTCATAAAGAGACTAGGGGTTACTTTGAGAAATAAATACATATATATTTTGAATATATATCTGTGTGGTGTCCTTTCATTGGTATAAAAGGGGGTTACTATTGGTAAAACAGCTTGCTTAACACGCATCACGAGTTTAGCCTCAAAGACTGCTTAGCCTACGCTACCACTAGGGCAGCTAGTCCAAAAAGGTTGACTTACAACCACACCATAAGGGTTGCTTGGCATGGTACAAGGTGGTCACTAGAACTAGTGAACAGCATATACCAGGCCAACTTCTCACATTGGTGAGCAGCGGTTGGATTTGAGCTTGCTGTGTTTTACCATTGTAATCTCTTGGTTACCAATTGAAAGATCACATAGGTACCTGTAGGTACATATAAAACAAGATTAGATATACTTAAGTTCTACTGAACTTAGTTGTTGTAGAGCAAAGGGAGTAGCACACCCTGACTACAACTACTAGATAGGTTTAGTAGGTAAACCCAAGTGTAGGTAGATTGCAACACATCCACCCACACTTAAGAGCAATGGCCGGGGCAGAGGGGTCCACTGTACCCATCTCTGTTGAGAGTGACCCCCAGAGGGCACCATCCAGCTTTGCTACCCTTAATCAGAATGAGCTCAGGCATTTGGCAACTCTTAGAGGCCTTAAACAGCCCAAGAACCCAAACTCTGCTGAGCTCAGAGAGCTCTTACAGAATGATGAGAATCAGAGAGCACTCAAGAAAGCTTCCCAGTTAGCCCCCTTAGGGACAGGAACAGGAGGCCCCCCTTCTAAAGATGCCACTGAAGTACCCCTTCCCAATAGTCACCCCTTAGATGGGATGCCTACCACAGAGGATGAGAGTGAAAAGGATACTGACAGTAGTGAGGATGAAGGGAGAACTAGCCCAGTGCCAAGTATTATACTTGGCCCAGCTAAACCAAGGCTATTGGGGACTGACAGTGGGTTCAACCCACTGGATCTCCCCAGTGGACTTAACACAGGGCTTGGAAGGCAAAGGAATCGCTCAGGTGACTCCAATGCTTCCCATGGCTCTAGAGGCTCTCAAGGTCACTCCAGGAGAAGGATGACCACCCCTCAGAGGAGGGAACATGAGGCCAAGATGCAAGAGGCTCAGCTGAGGATCAGGAAGCAGGAGCTAGAAGTAGCCCTGATGGAAGAGAAACTTAGCAAGGCTAGACAGCATAAAGAGAGTGGGTCTATACCCACTGGTGGCAGCATTGTCCCTAAGGACAAAGATAGGGTCTTTGACAATAGGAACCTGTCTAAGGTTGTGCCCCCCTACAAAAGTGGGGATGACATCCACAAATGGATAACTGCTCTTGAGAGAGCCTGCAAAGTACAGCAGGTTCCTGAAGACCAGTGGGCAGCAATCCTCTGGCTCTCCTTTGAAGGAAGAGGCAGAGACAGACTCCTCACTGTTAGAGAAGAGGATGTCAGAAACTACAGAGTCCTGAAGAGTGTTCTGGTAGATGGGTTAGGCTTAACCACTGAACAGTACAGGTTAATGTTCAGAGACACCCAAAAGACACAGACTCAGGACTGGTCTGAATACATTGAATGTGCCACTAAGGCTTTGGAGGGTTGGTTGCTGGGAAGTAAGGTATCTGATTTTACAGGATTGTATAATTTGATGATGAGAGAGCAGATTTTAAATAACTGTCAAAACCAGCAACTGCATCAACACTTGGTTGACTCTGATCTGACCTCTCCCCAAGAATTGGGAAAGAAGGCAGACAAATGGGTCAGAACCAGGGTTAAGCAAAAGAACCAGAACCAGGGCCAAGGGGGTGATCAGAAGAAAACAGACCAAAAGGGTGGAGATCAGAAACCTAAAGACCAGAAGTCTTCAACAGGGCCCCAAACTACTACTAAGGAGGGTGGGTCCCAACAGTCCAAAAAGAAGAAAGAAGGTCAGAAGAAACCCTGGTGCAATCATTGTAAAAATACAACTCACTGGACTAGTGATTGCAAAAAGGGTGGAGCCCCCAACACTGTTGCCCCTAAGGCACCTGCTCCCAGTACTACTGTTAGCAGTGTTGGTCCCCAGACAAAGGGTGTAGTGGGAATCACTATGGGAACTGAAGGAGATTCTGACTTAGACAGAACCCTTACACAGGCAGTCTTGATCTGTGATGGGGACATTGATTTGTCCCTGACTGTGAGCCCCAGTAACCTGGGCAAGTACAGACAGACTCCTTTAATTAATGACAAAGTGGCTCAAGCCTACAGGGACACATGTGCCAGTGTCACTATGGTGACACCAGGCTTTGTGGATCCTGGACAGTACATACCAGGTGAGAACTACCTGGTGACCAATGCCAGCAATGCCACTACTTCACATAGTGTGGCAGTTGTTAACTTCTCATGGGGAGGGGTAACTGGCCTCAAAAGGGTTGTGGTTAGTGCAGACCTCCCAGTAGAATGTTTGTTGGGCAATGACCTAGAGAGTTCTCTATGGTCAGAAGTGGAGTACAGGACTCATGCAGAGATGTTAGGTATATCATCACATGTCCTTGCTGTGACCAGGTCACAGGCCAAAAAGTGCCTCACTGAACCACAGGTCTTGGATCCTGGAACAATGGACCAAGCACCTACCAAGAAGAAGAACAGGAGGGTCAAGGCTGTGCCTTCCCCCCTGCCTCAGAGTGATGATCAGCCTTCCCAGGAAGCTGATCTAGAGGACCCTGAAGGAACTGTCCCTGAAGAGCTTGAACCTGATCAGGTTGAGTTTCTGGGGACAGGGGGACCTTCAAGGGCTGACTTGAGGCAGGCTCAGTTATCCTGTCCCTCTCTTGAACCCCTCAGACAGCTGGCTGCTGCTGAGGCTGCTGGGAATGCTCAAGGTACCCATAAAGTGTATTGGGATGAAGGGCTCCTTTATTCAGAGGCTAGAGACCCCAAGCCTGGTGCAACCAGGAGGTTGGTCATACCTCTGCAATTTAGGGGCTTCCTTCTTACCTTGGCCCATGACATTCCTTTAGCAGGACACTTAGGCCAGAACAAGACTTGGGACAGGCTTGTCCCTCACTTTCACTGGCCTCATATGAATGAAGATACAAAGGAGTTTTGTCGCTCCTGTGTTACCTGCCAAGCCAGTGGCAAATCAGGTGGCACAACAAAGGCCCCCCTAATACCACTACCTGTGGTGGGGGTCCCCTTTGAAAGAGTGGGAATAGACATAGTGGGTCCCATGGATCCTCCCACTGCATCTGGACACAGATTTATACTGGTGGTAGTGGATCATGCCACCAGGTATCCAGAGGCAATTCCCCTTAGGACCACTACAGCTCCTGTTGTGGCCAGGGCCCTGCTGGGAGTATTCTCCAGAGTGGGGTTTCCTAAGGAGGTAGTATCTGACAGAGGTACCAACTTTATGTCAGGATACTTGACAGCTATGTGGAAGGAATGTGGTGTCAACTACAAGTTCACCACCCCTTATCACCCACAATGCAATGGGCTTGTTGAGAGATTCAACAAGACCCTAAAGGGTATGATCAAAGGATTACCTGAAAAGCTCAGGCGAAGATGGGATATCCTTCTACCCTGCCTTCTGTTTGCTTACAGAGAGGTCCCACAAAAAGGAGTTGGCTACAGCCCCTTTGAATTGTTGTTTGGGCACCCTGTGAGAGGCCCACTGTGTTTGGTGAAGGAAGGATGGGAGTTACCTCTCAAAAAGCCTAAGCTAGACATAGTGGACTATGTACTTGGTCTCCGCTCCAGGATGGCTGAGTATATGGAGAAGGCATCTAAAAACCTTGAGGCAAGCCAGGCCTTACAGAAAGCTTGGCATGACCAAAAGGCTGTCTTGGTTGAGTATCAGCCAGGACAGAAGGTATGGGTGTTGGAGCCGGTGGCCCCAGCAGCACTCCAAGACAAATGGTCTGGACCCCATACAATCCTGGAAAAGAAGGGAGAGGTCACCTACTTGGTCGACCTAGGAACTCCCAGGAGTCCCCACAGGGTACTCCATGTTAACAGGCTTAAAGCATATGTTGACAGGGCAGACATGGGCTTGCTCATGGCTACAGATGAGGGACAGGAGGAAGAGAGTGACCCTCTCCCAGACCTGTTGTCTCAGAACCCTGAAGATGGCTCAGTTGAAGGAGTGACCCTTGGAGGCAACCTCACTGCCCATCAGCAGACTGAATGTAGACAGGTTCTACAATCATTTTCACATATGTTTTCCTTGATACCTAGTCAAACTGACTGGTGTACCCATGTTGTGGACACTGGTGACAGTCTGCCTGTAAAGAACAAACTTTACAGACAACCTGACCACGTCAGGGACTGTATAAAGGCTGAGGTACATAAAATGCTGGAATTAGGTGTCATTGAACCCTCAGAGAGCCCCTGGGCTAGCCCAGTGGTTCTGGTCCCCAAACCTCACACCAAAGATGGCAAGAGAGAGATGAGGTTCTGTGTGGATTACAGAGGACTCAATGCTGTCACCAGGACAGATGCACACCCTATTCCAAGGGCAGATGAGCTCATAGACAAACTAGCTTCTGCAAAGTTTTTGAGCACATTTGACTTGACAGCTGGCTATTGGCAAATCAGGTTAGCTGAGGAGTCTAAGGCCAAAACAGCATTCTCAACCCCAGGTGGGCATTATCAGTTTGTGGTGATGCCCTTTGGTCTGAAGAATGCACCTGCCACCTTCCAAAGGCTGGTGAACCAAGTCCTTACTGGGTTGGATGACTTTTGCGCAGCATATCTTGATGACATTGCTGTCTTTAGTTCCACCTGGGAGGATCACCTGATCCACCTGAAGAAGGCTCTTGAGGCTCTGCAAAGGGCAGGCCTCACTATCAAGGCTACTAAGTGCCAGATAGGGCAGAGTAAGGTTGTGTATTTGGGCCACCTTGTAGGTGGGGGCCAAGTTCAACCACTGGAGAGTAAGATACAGTCCATCAAGGATTGGTCCCCTCCAACCACCCAGACTCAAGTTCGAGCTTTCTTGGGCTTGACTGGGTATTACAGGAAGTTTGTTAAGAACTATGGGTCCATTGTGACTCCTCTTAATGATCTGACATCCAAGAAGATGCCCAAAAAGGTTCAGTGGACAGTAAGCTGTCAAAAGGCATTTGATGACCTGAAGGAGGCCATGTGCTCTGCACCTATCCTGAAAAGTCCTGACTACTCCAAAGAGTTTATTGTCCAAACAGATGCTTCTGAGTTGGGTGTGGGAGCTGTGCTGTCACAACTTAATGTAGATGGTCAAGACCAACCCATTGCTTTTATTAGCAGAAGGTTGACCCCCAGAGAGAAGAATTGGTCAGCTATTGAGAGGGAGGCCTTTGCTGTGGTGTGGGCCCTGAAGAAGCTGAGGCCATACTTGTTTGGCACTCACTTCAAGATTCAGACCGACCATAAGCCCCTCTTGTGGCTAAATCAGATGAAGGGTGAAAACCCCAAACTGCTTAGGTGGTCCATTTCCCTACAGGGGATGGACTTTACAGTGGAGCACCGGCCAGGTACTGACCATGGGAATGCAGATGGTCTCTCCAGGTACTTCCACTTAGGACATGAAGACGAGACTGGTCAAGGCTAGTTTAATGTCCCAGCGTTTGGGGGGGGGGTTGTGTAGGAGAGTAGGGTCTGCTATCCTATGGTCACCCCAAATTTTTGCTTTTTGCTTCACTGGTTTTTGACATATTGAGGCTGTGGGCCTGCCAATCAGACCCCCAGCCTGCTGTTCTCTCTACTAAATTAAAACTATGCACCCTAGGTGCATAACCAATTGGAAGTGGATCACCCTGTCAGCCCCTGTACCAGTGTACACTAGGTACCCAGGGCATTGGTGTACCCAAGGCCTGCCAGGGGCTGCAGCATGTATTATGCCACCCCAGGCTTGGCCTAACAATCTGACACAACTGGCTGATCACTCAGCTGGGGTAAGTTGGTGTAATCACCTCTTACTTAGGTGTAGTATACCTATACCTAACCTTAAATGGGACACCTGGTAACCTCTAAGTCACTCCTATGGCAGGCCTTAACAATCCTGAAGGCAGAGTGCTTGGTTCCATGTGAGATGGTGCTCTGGCATGAGCTGAGCCTGTCTGCAGTGGTCGGAACAACTTCCTTCTACTGTTTCCAGATATCGTCATACCATATACTCTTAAGTGCATTATGAACCTCGCGGTTAAATGCTATCTTTGGTTTGGCTTTATCAAAACATGTCGAGTAAGGTGTCATACGAATTGGAATACTAACCCCTCGCCAATTCTGGCGACGGGGTTAGCATTCCACCCTTCTAGAGGGACACGACATGTACAGTACCTGAAACCCGGGTAAAATCAGACATAGCCTCAGCTCCACAAAATGGATGCTGCCACCACAGACACAAGTCTGCCCTCCTGCTGCTGGGAGTCCTTCCAGCTTGGGAGGTGTGGACAAAGGGTTTCCTGCCAGGGGAGGTGCGTGCACCACCCCAGACAGGATTTTGTGTATTGGTCAGGTAGGGCTTGAAAGAAACCAGACATGCCTGTGGCTCACAAGGAGCCTCGGTGCATATGCCAGTTCAAACCGGTCCTGGGGCACACCAGTCCCGGGCCTGGGGCGAGCTGGACAAAGGATTGGGGGTGTAACCACCCCCCTTCCTGGTCCCACCCATAGGGAGGGACCTAGCAGGTAGTCCGGCCCCTAGAATCCGCTTAAAGGTAGGAGCTGTGTCCTAAGACTTCAGACATCCTGGAATCAACTTGAAACTAAGAAGAAGACGGGAACTTCGACATTCTGCTGCACAGAAGACTGAAGAAAATCTCCCCTGTGGTCAGGGAGTGACCACCTTGCTAACGCAAGCACCATCCAGCGAATCACCGTCTGCTTTGCCGCCGCCTCCCGCCGGAGCCCGAGCCCAGAGACTGACAAGACCTGGACCTCCAGACCTCTCACCGCCCGATCCACAGTCCCTGAAAAGAGGAGACCCGTGGAGGCACCGAGACACGTGGAGCCAGCCATCTTGGAACGACTACGACAAGCTGACCAGTGCAACAACCGAGGCTCCCTCCAAGTTGTGCTTTGGGTCCTGAGAAGCCCAACCCTCGAGCAGCATCTGCACCAAAGGTGAGCCCTCCAGCATCTCCACGATCTGCGTGGGGCCCTTCTGCATTTTGCCACTCGACGCGCCTAACCGGTTGCTGGCCCGCTGGCTAGTGGCCATCTTGGCGACGAAATCTACGACAAACACCGCTGGTCTGGTTGCTCCAGACTGGCCCTTGCTCCCCTCCAAAGGAGCAATCCCTCTGACCTTGCTGGTCAGAACCAACAGCTGATTTCCGAATCCTCCTGCAATTGCTTTTGCCAAGGCTTGTTTGCTTCGATCAAGTCGCCGACACCGCCGACAGCGAGAGCCTGCGTGGGACAGCTCGTGAGCCGACTCCTGGACGTCGTCGACCTTCAGGGACCACGTGGCTGCGGAGACAAGCTACCCCTCATCACCTGTTTGCACCCGACATCGCCTGGTACCCACCTGGTGCCACGCTGGTCACTGGCTAGTGACTGTGAACACTGTCCCCTCTGCTTACAGGTCTTCAACATCTCCGATCCACTCTTGGACCCACTGCATCTCTTCCCGACCGACCGCCTGCAGCATCTTTGTCCCAGGCTCAACGGAACAGATAGAAGAAACCCGACGCACTTTGAGGCCTATGCACCCGCTTCCTGTGGGTGAGGTAAAGCTGGCACTCCGGTGCCCATGTGTAGTAATACATCTCTAGTGCCTGTGTTCCAAATCTTAAGTTCCTAGGTCATCCGGAAGATTCCTTTTGCAGTAACTTTGTACTTTTTACGCACCCATTGAAACCTATGGGAGCCCGCGTGTGACTATTTGCTCTGCACACGCCACCCGTGGACCTCCTGGTCACTAACTGACGTTAGCTCCTTGTAGGCCCAGCGATTCTAGAGGCCCTAGGCCTTTTCCTTTTTCTGTTCGTGGTACTTATACCACTATTTTAGTATATGGTTCGAGTGGCCACCAGGGCCTATCCATATAAAGTGCAACTTCTGTGTATTCTGTGATAATCTTGTTTGACGATTTGTGCTCCTGTGCTCATAAAGAGACTAGGGGTTACTTTGAGAAATAAATACATATATATTTTGAATATATATCTGTGTGGTGTCCTTTCATTGGTATAAAAGGGGGTTACTATTGGTAAAACAGCTTGCTTAACACGCATCACGAGTTTAGCCTCAAAGACTGCTTAGCCTACGCTACCACTAGGGCAGCTAGTCCAAAAAGGTTGACTTACAACCACACCATAAGGGTTGCTTGGCATGGTACAAGGTGGTCACTAGAACTAGTGAACAGCATATACCAGGCCAACTTCTCACACACATCAAGACAGTCAAGCTCAACTTCACCTTAAACCATCTCCTTCCTGGAAGGGGCAATAGGGTGGCAGGATTCAATATAGTATATCTTTTAAGTGTAACATTTTCAGCACAGAGGATGACTTGCTCATAGTCGTTAAACAAACTAGTGGTGAGGTGCTGTGTTCTAGTATGGGTTAACAGCACCTCCACTGAATGGGGTACAAAGCAGTCAAAGGGTGACCCATAACAATGCTCTCACTTTGCTCAGTGCTAACATTTTAAGAGATCCAGGCAAAGCAGCAGCTGGGGGGTCAAGTGTGGCAGAAAAATAAGCCATGGGTCTGCGGCCATTGCTGTGCATCTAGGTCAGCTCTGAAAGAACACAGCTCTCTTTCTCACTACAAAAAAAGCAAAACATTTATCATAACCAGGCATTCCCAAGGCCGGTGTACAGCAGAGATATTCTCTCAACTCTCATCCCATGGTACTGGTTCGGGCACGTTTTTGTGTGTCAACCTCTGTAAAGGCTTGGCCATCAGGGAAAGGTTGGGAGTCTACTGTTGACAGTAGCTCACCATTCCCAAAACCATTCTGGCTTCTTTCTGGGTTATTGGTGGATTCATATTCAGAATCGACAAAATTCTCCATTGTGACACTTTGCTCGCTCCTTTCTCAATGTGATGTACTGGATACAGGACTTCTTCCTTACAGACTGCAACAAGGTTGGGGACACTTTATGTCCATTCTCAGCTAAGAGGTTCAGCAATGCAATTGTGTGATGTTTGCAAGCCTCCTGCGCCTTTGACGCCACCAGTAGGTCATCAATGTACTGGACTAGGACTGAGTGATAACGCATCTTGATTCTTTGTGAGTATCTGGTTGAAGATTGAGGGGCTCTCCATATACCCTTTTGGGACTTGGCACCATGCCAAGACTTGGCTGCCAAAACGGAAAGCAAAGAGAAACTGACTATCCTCATGCAATCCTATAGAAAAGCTTAACTTAAGAACGAAATATTACATTCAATCACTTTCCACAGTGAATGGTGTCATAATTGTTATCAGTGGGGTCACATCTAACATAGCTAACGCTGATAATGATAGCACTACTGGTTACGAAATGACAACCTCACTTAGAACCCTAGTTACAAAACATGGGCAATTAGAGTCAGAAGCTTACGAGGCCTTACCATAAGTTTTGAGTAATTGTGTGCGAACCGACACTAACCAAGTCTGGGCACCTGGTTAGCAATGCTGCTCCAGGTAATGAGGCCGTAGTGGACTAGGTGGGGGTCGGTGGGGGGGGGGCAAAGTTTTAAATAAACTAGTGCCAGGAGCTTGAGGAGCATTTGGGCCACACACAAGAGCCTTTGAAAAATATGTATTCACGTTTAGACTAGTGGTTACTTTCAGTGGCAAAAGTAAAGTATTGACAACAGCTTACCCATAAAAAGTTCTAAGATTGCAGTGAATAATGCTGATTCATTTTGATGGAGCCAGAACTCCTGGAATGCAGTTATTCCTAGGTATATGGTGAATTAACTATTGGTACAAAAAAGATAGAGGCCATTAGAAGGAAGACAATATGGATGCAAGAGTAGCATGCAACGGGCATGTTCTCACTGCCAGAAATAGCCTAACTACAAAAGCCAAACTATTTTCTCTGGCTTTCAGTAGCACTCACTTCCCGTTAAATATATTTTCTCTTTTGCGGCACTGCCCTCAATCTTATTCCCTGCCTGAATTACCCTAAGGATCGTTTTCAAAGTAGCCTACTTTCTTCTCTTCATGATTGTTCTCTATGCTTTCCTTTCGCTTCACAGTTCATAACAGAGCGCGGGGTCTGTTTACGGTAGCACAGCTCCTTAATCAGGCACACTTCCTTGTGTGGTGGTGTCAGGGTGGTGATATAAATGGGTGCAGCCCTGCTAAGTACCACGAGTTAGGTGTGATACTAACGCATTTTTGTGCTGGTGGCCACATCACCACACTCAAATGCATTAGTCACGCATTTACAAAGCTCCCTGATACACTGGGAGATCAGGAGGTGTTCCATCACCAAATAAAAGCCACCTGCGTGGGCAATTCCTGCGCTATTTACAGCTTTATATTCTGTTACAGGGGCACTCACTCGTTGCCATGGTGACCCCTGCGAGTTTAAGACTTCAGTCAGAAACATTGTTTCGGTGCTGCGCAGCAAAAACAAATTGTGCTCTGACGCCCCGCCCCTCAGAGAGTCACGTGTACCACGGTTTCATTTCTCAGGCTGGGGGCTGCTTTATTGTGTCAGAGGTAGGGTGACCAGACGTCCCCGTTTTCCCAGGACGGTCCCCGTTTTTGGGGAAGTGTCCCCGTGTCCCGACACTTTTCTCCATGTGACTCAAATGTCCCTGTTTTCAAACAGTGTCCCTGTTAAACACAGAAATGTCCCTGTTTTTCATTGTTCCGGTTGAGCATGCGCGCGCATGCTCTCTTTGCACTGTTTACGGCATGTGTCGTCACTGAGGTGAGCGCTGTAACAAGAAGGGAAATCCTTTGAAGAGAGACATTTTACACGCAGCACCACCTACGTCATCGTGCCAGCCAAAGTTTCTTCTTTGGATAAAACAATATTTCTTCGTCCTGTAGCTTGTATTCATAGTCATACAAACTTTTCAGTAGCCCTTATGCATACCGTGCAAGGATTAATGCATTGCTCATTGCATGTTTTATTCATAACCAATTGATGCATGCTTTGTGTTCTCCATATCAAAGCTATGACTTGACCTTTTGACTGACCTTTCAGATCACGGCAAACCGTTTAGCTGGAAAGGACTTAAAAGAGCAGTGGGAGAGGCGAGCAGCGCTGCTCGAGCTTTTTGCTCAGGTCTTCACACTATTGCACTATGAGATGATACCAATGGCTAGAGTGCACTATACATACCCCAGTAAGGTAACATGACATCTCAGCAGTAACTACGCAAATGTGGGAGGACAGTGTGGTCGGCCAACCTTTGCCACCCTTAAGACCCTAAGGCAGTAATACCTGGAGAGAAGTTTTTTTTTGTACATTGGTCCATGGCTGCCATTTGGCAATTTAGCATTCCGCAGTTTACCTCCCATGCTTTTCTGTCATGAGCAACTAAGCAACATTGGTGAGTTGTACTTTATGTGGTGCTGACGTGCAGCTATAGAAATGAGCATTAATAAAGCTAGTAAATCTGGCGTTTGCTAGCCTGTGATGTTTTATTGATTTTTGGCAAATATATGCTATAGTCCTTAAAAGTGTAAATGTAATAAAAAGTACTAATGCTGCTGTGTGAAGGAGAGGGTTGCCAATAAAAGACCGCGGATTTGTTGTCTGTAATGCTTCATCTCGGTCTGTGGAGGGAGCTGTAATTGTAGTTCCTTTTCTATGTCTATGACAGCTGTCAAATAGTCCTACTTTTATGTCGATGGTTACTGCAAACCATAGTCCTACTTCTATGTCTATGACCTGTCTCCGTTTTTTGTTTTGAGAATCTGGTCACCCTAGTCAGAGGGGTCTTCTTCCTCAATCACAAACTATTAAGCGCCAAGCTCACCCAGCCTCACGTGGAGGATACATCTAACTGCAGTTAATTTATCCAACGTGGTCAGTGACATGAGAGTGGGGTTGGGTGTCCCCTCCTCCACGCCCTCTGGATTCTGGAGCGAGAGCAGGTCAAAGGCTGTGACCGTCATGTTTGAACGAACGTGAATCCACCAGCAGCACTCTGCCTCTATGTAACTTGGTTTAGCAATGATGCCACATTTTACTGAATGTTGCACTCCATAATTATGCATTTGTTACATTACGGTTTAAATTCCGTAATCTTTTATTTTTCATGCTGCTCGTGCTCCCGTAGGCTGTTGTGTATGTGTGTGGCAGGGTTATACACAGCGTTATCTCTGGATCAGATCTCTCTGCCGGGACCTGCCACCCTGCTCCGAAATTGCTGTGTACACCTGTTATCGTGGGCAAAAACAAGAGACTTTGGTTGACTCAAGGTAATAGAGCCACTCCCACGTTTGAGACCGCCCCATGCCACTCTCCCCGCACAGCATTGGGGTAGGTGTGACAGAGAAGTAAACATGCATCGATTCAGGCCTGGCAATTTGTTTTATCATTGTTTCACAGCGGTACATTACCCCAGAGTGACGCATTATAGGAAAATAAAAACCCTTAAAACTATTTTGACTTTATTTTACATTCCCTAAAATTATTTGCATTTTTTTTAATGAAACTGATAGGCCTCTTCTACAGTGCACTGACTGAGTTGGTTGGTTATAGCTGTCTGAGTTAGTTAAAACTTATAGGTGAGTGCTTATTATGGGGTATGATAGAGCGCTGTGTGGCTGAGGCTGAAGGCTTAAAGAGCTTCTCGTAGTGCCTGTTGGTGGGTCAAATAAAGGTGTTCAGACTATCCAACCCTTGGCCTCTCTGCAGAGAGATGTTCACATGTGTGCCAATTGTGAATTATGTGGCAGTGGAGGGTCATATCATGCAGCAGAGTTGAGTAAATTATGAGGCAAGAAAAGGCAAATTATGCTGCTTATGCGGCACATTTTGTGATGGTACTACTTCAGTATTTTGTCACTTTTAAGCTTGTTAACAGTGTGTGGGCATTTGTTGTGCCTCATTAGTACCATCTTAAGGTCCTTCCACAGCTCAGCAACACGTGTTGTTGTGTTTTTACTAACTTTTGAACCGTTTGAGGTAGAAACGTTTTTTTTAAATCTGCAGATTATGCAGCAGATGATGGATTATGTGGCAAATGTGGCAAATCTACAATTATGTGAAAATACCAGCACAATCACATAATTCCAGTGGCCCTGCTCATATGCACACTGACACCACCAAAATGTCACACTTAAGCAGTCTGTAAACTTGGCAGCTATGTTCTGGTGATTTGCAGCAGTTTTAAGATCTCTTCGAGTTTCTCATTCCTCAAATGGGTGTAATTTCTGAAATTCATAAATTTGCCTTGTCTTCATTGCTTTATTTTTGCTTGCGAGTTTTTGTCACTCAAAGTCGTTGAATGTCACTCATAACTACACTGAAATTATGAAAATGTCACACATAAGCAATCTGAAACCTTGGCAGCTATGTGAGTGACTAACGCATTTTCGTGCGGTGATGCGGAAACCATACTAAAATTTGTTAATTTACCCCTGAGGAGTGTAACTTGGCAGAACTGATGTCGGAAATTGGTTTTTAGCCTGACCTAACCTTTGCGGGCTGACCGACACGTCCCCGCAGGGGACTCTCATAAGAGGGCGGCCCCTTTAGTGCCACAGGATGGCACACTGGACAGCCTAGTGTCCGGTGACACCTTCGGGGTCCCATGCGTCACTTCCGGCGGAGGTGGAGGAAGGGGAGAGGTATATATGCCTCCCCCGCCCACCTGACGGCCTCTTTGTCCCTCACCCTGACGCCGTTTGGCGTCAAAAGCAACTACTTTAACTGTGCTTATGGGGCAGGGTGGTTCCTGGTGCGCAGCTAGGAACAACACAAACAGCCTGGGAATTTAATTTTGCGGGCCTACATAACCCCTGATTAGTTTGCTCCGTTGGACGGACAACATCAAGAATTCTATAGAATGTTTTCACCAAACAGGCCAATTTGGGTTAGAGGGTTGGTCAACTTGTGGGGTTGTCCTAAACCCGGAGCTCCCCACTCACATAGATGTACGGACACACGTGCATAGTGAAGTAAACACTAAGTGGACACCCATAATTCATAAGAAGGTAAAGGTATAAACGACACCCCTGTAAGGGATTTACATTGTGAGGTACATGCTTTTATCTACAGAACAGTTAATTGTTACAAGCACGTGGGCGATAGGCGGGATGATATTGGTTATTTACTGAGATATATTGAGTTGGTCCATGCAGCATACATAATCAGTATCTTAGACCACAACAGGGCCTCAAAAATGAGAAGTGGCGGGTGTCACAGATATTAGTTTGCAGTAATATCAGTGAGTGGCTGCGGTGTTCCAATGTTTGAAAATACAAGTCACTATCCCTGGATATTGATGTTTAACGGCATACTAGTCTTTTACATATTGCCTGTCTGGTGTTCCCCCTCCTCGCCACAGAGTCACTTTAGGGTCTGGCCAGGGTTGTGTAGTGTACTTGAAAATCCCTTGAAGGTACTACTTCCTTGGCTCAGTCTGATCATTTCAGAATGGTGGAATTTTGATATTCTTACTCGATAGCCACAGTTGTTGCTTAATTACCTTATGCAAATACCAAACAGCGACAAAGCCAATAGTCCTGGCTGGCCACAGCTCCTGGGTGACAGGATGAGTAACCACAGGTAACAAGAGAGGGAGCTCCCAAGGACAGCCCGAGATCTCGCACAACAGCATTTTACGGGCAATATTAATTGGTATTGTATGGGCAGGGGCCTGTGTTTGATCTCACAGTCACAGGTTCAGAGCTCGGCAGGCACATGCAGTCATTATCCTCCTGTGGTCGATAAATGAGTACCAGTAAGTTGGGTTTCGATACACACCTGTAAGCTGGTTTTGGCTGAAAGTTTACGGCAAATGCTTTGTGGGTATGGGTCCATATTGTGTGTAAGTACAAGAGTAC